>NC_016091.4:23259074-23560854 GCF_000004515.6 Glycine max | reverse complement strand
TCTGGGGGAAGCAACCTGGCTCCACCTGGGCGAGCTGGGTGGCCAAGCTCCTCCCCTATTTTGCTATAAATAGGGAGAGGACCCCCCCTCCGAAGGGGTTCAGCCTTCTCCCCCACTTCTCATTCTCTCGAAATTGCTGAGGAAAATTATTTCCGTGAAGAAAATCCAAGCCGAGGCTTTTCCGTGAGTAATTACGCAAAGATTCAAGACCGTTCTTCAACATTCATCGTTCGTTCTTCGTTTTCTTCAGTCTTCAACGGGTAAGTACCTCAAACCGAGCTTTTCAATTCATTCTATGTACCCGTGGTGGTCCACATTTTGTTTCATGTATTTTTATTCTCGTTTTCATTCGCTTTTTATACCCCTTTTTGACTTGCTGAAGTCATTTATTTAAGTCATTTCTCGCCTAATCTAAAAATAAAATAAATTTCCACCGATCGTTTGAATTGTATCATCCGTTAATTTCGGTTAAAATGAATTCCGACCGTTCGGTCATGCCGTAACCACGTTGGAAATCAAAAAAGAGGTAAAATAATAATATAATAATAAAAAAATATCTTTTAGTAAAATAAACCAAAAAAAATCAATCGGACGTTTTCTCGTTGGGATTTCTCATTCTTAATTGAATTGACTAATAACTAAAGTGAAACTAAGGCTAAAATCAATTCGCCAAGTCAAGCTCATCCACAAAAAATCACTAAAAAAGGGATTTGAAAGTTTATTATCTCAGTCTTTCTTACCAAGTTAATGGATCATTTTTAAGGTCCAACGCCTTAAAATGATCACCTTTCAAAGTAAAAAGAATCACTTGATTCACCCATAAGAAAGAACTACGTAGGTCTGATTTCCTCTTCGATGGAGGGTACGTAGGAGCAAGAGCCCCGCTTTTGTCGACCTCAAAAAATAAAAAGAACTAAAAGTTAAGATAACACAATTTCCACAATTATAAAAAAATAGGCTGTTGTCCTTTGAGACAAACGTGAGAGGTGCTAATACCTTCCTCAAACGTAAATACAACTCCCGAACTTAGAATTTTCGTTTCGACCGGTTTCCTTCGGTTTTTCCGACGTTTTCCACAAATAAACGTTGGTGGCGACTCCGCGCACCTTTCCTTCTATGGAAAGCGCACCCGTGAGCCTCGCCTTCGCTCGCCCGCAAAAGGGCACGTTGCGACAGTTGGCGACTCCACTGGGGACTTTTTTTGTGAGTTAGGCCTATTTTAAGGAATTGTGGATTTGTGAAACTTCGTGTGTGCATTTGTTGAACAGTGTAAAAGGTAAATAACTGTTGTCTATTTCGCATTCTTTACACTGCATTCTAAGCACCCACGGGTTTGAGTAAAAAAAGGGGGCCCTATACCCGGGTTCATGGGAATTTAAGGAGTGGAGATGAATCTATCATCATGCTAGGTCTCCGACTTGCTTGATAATAGTGAAACCTCGTCTAGAGCTTTCTCTCTTTATAATGTGTTGTCGCTGGTATTCCATACCGCCACAATATTATTATCTTGAGTGATGATACCTCTAGAAAACAGCCGTGTAAGTTATGAATTGTTGGGGAGTAGTTATTAGAGACCCCTAGATATTGTCCTATAGGTTCCCAAATAGGGGCAAAGAGCAAACACGCTCCGTGCCATTCGTTCTCATGCATTTTTTTGGTAAAATAGCACTAGTTTATAGTTTTTGCTAGTGGTGTTTGGTTTCTTTAGAGTAATACATAACCTTTTTATGCTACGTCGAGGCGCCATCATGCCCAAACGTAGCATTAAAATTGGATCTCTGCGGTCTCGTATGTATGAATTACCCCTTTGTGTTCTTTTCTTTCTGTTTCATGCATACGCATTGCATCATTCATGTCGGAGTCTTGATCCACCCCTTTTTTAGGTAAATGATGGGGACAAATCAAAACAGCAAAAGGTTTTATCAAGTCAAGGTTAAAGGTCTAGATGTCACTAGCCTCAAGGAATTGGGACGATTGATGGGACCTCTCCAAAGGCAAGCCTTCCGCAAAGTGTACGGGAAGATTCTAGATTTGACCGCAGCGGAGGTATTTACGGAAGCTGTGGTATCCCTCGTCCAATACTATGACCAGTCGTTGAGGTGTTTCACGTTTGGGGACTTCCAAATGGTACCAACTATCGAAGAGTTTGAGGAAATATTAGGATGCCCTCTTGGGAGGAGAAAACCGTATCTTTTCTCTGGTTTTCTTCCTTCCTTGAGCAAGATTGCAGCTGTGGTTGGAGATTCAGCAAAAGAGTTGGATCGCATGAAGCAAACTCGGAACGACGTAGTGGGCCTGCCTCGGAAATACTTGGAAGGCAAGGCAAGGGATATGGCAAGCCAAGAGAAGTGGGGCCCGTTTGCGGATATATTAGCTTTGTTGATTTTTGGGGTTGTCCTCTTTCCGAACGTTGACGGTTTGGTGGACTTAGCCGCCATTGACGCTTTCCTCGCATATCACCATAGCAAGGAGAGTCCAGTGGTGGCTATCTTGGCAGATTTGTTTGACACCTTTGACCGGAGGTGTGAGAAAAATAGTGCACGGATTGTTTGTTGTTTACCCGCTCTCTGTGTGTGGTTGATTTCACACCTATTCCAACAAGACACAAGACACCCGTGTCCGCTTCAAAGTTATCGCTCATGCGCCGAAAAAGGAAGAGTCGATTGGGACCAACATTTGGTGGAGATAGGGGGCAGCGTAATTAATTGGTTTCCTCGTTGGAAGGAAGGCAAGGAAGGAGTTCTTTTCTCGTGTGGGGACTACCCTAATGTTCCATTGATAGGGACTAGCGGGTGTATTAATTATAATCCCGCACTCGCCATAAGACAGCTAGGGTACCCCATGAGGGGAGCGCCAACGGAAGGGAGTCTCTCACCTTTCCTTGTGAAAGATTTAGGCGCGCAAGGTCTCAAGGTTATACAAAGAATCCACAAGGCGTGGAGGAGTCCGTTGAGGAAAGACAAGGAGCTTAGGGGCATCCTAATGGCATCATCGGAGGTTATCATGGATGGCTAAGAATTCACACGCGAGGGTTAGATTGGCTCTCCAAGTTGAAAGTTATCGATGAGGAGAACTTCGAAGCTCCAGAGGAAGTTGAAGAAGTCCGAGCTCTAAAATTAGAGCTAGGGAAGGCAAGACTCGCCAAGGAGAAGTTCAAATCAGCTGCTACACACATCCGGAAAGAGTGCACCGAGTTACAAGAGGAAAACGCGGCCACTGCAAGAGCCCTTGAACAAGAAACCAAAAGGGCCCGCAAGGAGGAATATGGCCGAGAGAAATTCCGAGGAGCATTGTGGGGTAGCAACAATGAGCTCAAGCTCTGAAGAGAGGAAAGAGATCGGTCATGGGTGCATGGCATGATCTTAAGAGAAGAGTTAGTTGCTTGCGCAAGGTCCAAAAGGAGTTTGGCTCAACACTTGGAAGCCACGGAGCAAAGCATGCTAGCTATCATAGGGCAATACAAGGAAGAGTTGAACCAGTCTGTGGCCCATGAACAAAAGCTAGTGGAGGATTTTGCACAAGTATACGCTGAAAAAGAAGCAAGAGGGAGGGTGATTGATGCTTTGCATCAAAAAGCGACTATGTGGATGGATAGGTTCGCCTTGACCTTGAATGGAAGTCGAGACCTCCCGCGTGTATTAGCCAAAGCAAAAGCCATGGCCGAAGTGTGTACGGCCCCCGAGGAGATTCATGGGCTAATCAATTATTGTCAACACATGATAGATTTGATGGCCCACATAATTAGAAACCGTTAGGTTCTCTTGTAACACCTTTGTGTAATTTTGGCTAGATGAAAGCTTTGTTCTTTTTATAAAATGGGAAATTCTGAACTCATCATGTTATCTAAAAACCTTGGGGTGGATCCAAGTGCTCCGATCATTCATTTGCATGTTCATGTTTTGGTGGCATACTCACCATTGTTTATCTCTTTAGGAATTTCATCATAACTAAGAAAACACCAAGGCACCCCTATAACATTCGATCCAGAAAAATGGATAATGAAGAGGGTGTGCAGGAACAGATGAAGGCCGATCTATCGGCTTTAAAAGATCAAATGGCTTCCATCTCGGAGGTCATGTTAAAACTCCAGAAAACTATAGACGATAAAGCCACGGCAACCGCCTCCAGTACAGTTAGGGAAGCGGAGCCAGTGCTGCAGCCCACCTTAAATCCGGGCCGAGACAGAAACACGGCCGTGTTTGGTCGAAGGTATAGTCCGCAAGCTTATCCTTATGGCTTGCCTCCGGACTTCACCCCCCGTGCCACCCCGAAAGATTTAAGCCAAGCCCCTACTTTCGAGGGGCAACTCCCACCTTATGACGACTATCCCGGGCAAGACGATGAGGAAGGAGATGCCTATCTTGGCCCCCTGCTCCACCTCAAAGATCCGTCCCCCCATGAACTACCCCAACCGAACATAGTCCGCCATATCCCGGCTTCACCCACACCTGTAAAAGAATTTGTTCCCTTCGCAGAAGATAAGGGGAAGATGGAGGCGCTTGAAGAGAGGTTAATAGCAGTCGAGGGCCTTGGCAATTACCCATTCTCGGATTTGGCGGATTTATGTCTCATGCCCAACATCGTCATCCCTCCCAAGTTCAAAGTACCAGACTTTGATAAGTACAAAGGGACGACATGTCGAAAAGGGCATCTCCGGATGTATTGCCGAAAGATGGGGGCGTATTCTGCGGACGAAAAGTTGTTGGTCCATTTCTTTCAAGACAGCTTGGCCGGAGCAGCTATAGCATGGTATACTAATCTGGAAGCTTCCCAGATCCAATCATGGAAGGACTTGGCAACCGCTTTCATTAGGCAGTACCAGTACAATACGGATATGGCTCCCGATCGGAACCAGCTTCAGAGTATGACTAAGCGCGAGCATGAGTCCATTAAGGAATATGCCCAAAGATGGAGAGATCTCGCAGCCCAAGTCGTACCGCCCATGACGGAGAGGGAGATGATCACAATTATGGTAGATATGTTACCCACGTTCTACTATGAAAAGCTGATAGGCTACATGCCAGCTAACTTTGCGGATCTCGTCTTCGCCGGAGAAAGGATTGAATCCGGACTACGGAAAGGCAAGTTCGAATATGCTGCCAATATGGCCCCCAACAACAATAGAAGAGCCCCAGTAGTGGGCGCGAGGAAAAAAGAAAGAGACGCCCACGCGGTCACCACCGCCCCGACGTGGATGAAAGCACCCCAAAATATCCAAAGCTCATACCAGCCCAATCCCCCAAATTTTTTAATCCGAGCCGGGAATTCCCTCCCGACTCAAGTAAAAAGACCACCCGCAACAGAAAGAGCGCCGGCCCAACGCACAGCTCCAGCCGCACCTCGACCAGTTAATAATACAGCCCCCGGCGCGACCTATAAATATGCACAGCACCCACCCCCGAAAGACAACTTCCCTCCTATTCCCATGGCATACTCCGAGTTATGGCCTTCATTATTGGAGAATCATTTGGTGGTGGCCATACCCGGGAAGGTCCTCCAGCCACCTTACCCCAAGTGGTATGACCCGGGTGCCAAGTGTGCGTACCATAGTGGAGTTCCCGGACACAACATTGACTCCTGCCTCCCGTTCAAATATAAGGTACAACACCTAATCAGTGTCGGTTGGCTGGCGTTTGAAGAGGAAGGCCCAAATGTTAAAACCAACCCGCTAGCTAGTCATGGAGGGGCTAGCGTGAACGCCGTCGAAGAGGATGGGCCATCACGGGAAAAGAGATTAGGAGAGGTAGCTACTTCTAGACGCTTCATCTATCAATCACTGCAAGCGGCGTGCATGGTCTCCCGTGGCGGAGGCGAAAGGGACGAATGTTTGTTTCACCTCGGGGAGTCGCACGACATTGAAACCTGTCCCGCGGTAGAAGAATTGCTTCAGCGGTTCATGGACTGGGGGCAGCTCGAAGTGTCCATAGGAGGGAGGGAAGAACCACAAATTTGCTTGCAGTCGGAAGAGAAGAAGGTTCCTCTAACCCCCAAGGCCCTAGTGATATGTTTTACTAGAAAAGGGACCGGCTCCACACCCATATACCCCTGGGCGGCGCCCAAGCCAACGCCATTTGCATATCAGAGTAATAAGGCCATTCCGTGGAAGTATATCCCTCCCGCATCCAGCGAAAGAGTTGCAATCGAAGTTGACTCCCTATCAGCTAAGGTAACCAACATCACCGGCCTCAGTGGCGTAACCCGTAGTGGTCGGGTGTTCGTTTCCCCTCACCCGGCGGAATTGCCCTCCAAAGGGAAAGCGCCCATGGTCCAAGAGCCCACAGACATAGCCACCCCCTCGAAAGAAGTAGATCCTCCAGTGGCAAGAGGGGCTGAAAAGAAAGAAGGTCTTCAAGGAAAAACAGTGACTTTGGAAGAGGCCCATGAGTTCCTCCGCCTCATCCAACAAAGCGAGTTTAAGGTAGTCGAGCAATTGAATAAAACTCCAGCAAGGATCTCTTTGCTTGAACTACTCATAAACTCCGAGCCTCATCGTGCTCTGTTGATAAAGGTCCTTAACAATGCCCATGTAGCACATGATATCTTAGTGGAGGGTTTCGAAGGCATTGTTAATCATATAACCACCTACAATTATATCACGTTTGCGGAAGAAGAGATTCCCGTTGAGGGGATAGGACACAACAAGGCTCTACATGTGTCGGTGAGATGTATGGACCACGTTGTCGCAAAGGTACTTATCGACAATGGATCAAGTTTAAATGTAATGCCGAAGACCACTTTGGAAAAACTTCCTTTTAGTGCGTCACGTTTAAAACCGAGCTCGATGGTGGTGCGAGCCTTTGATGGTACTCGGCGGGAAGTGATGGGGGAAATCGATATTCCCATTCAGATAGGCCCCCACACTTGCAATGTGGTGTTTCAAGTAATGGATATAAATCCCGCCTATAGCTGCCTCTTGGGAAGACCTTGGATTCATGCCCTAGGAGTGGTCCCTTCAACGCTTCACCAGAAATTAAAGTTTGCAGTGGGTGGACTTTTAGTGATAGTGTCGGGTGAAGAGGATATGTTAGTGAGCTGCCCCTCCTCCGCACCGTACATAGAAGTGGAGGAAGAATCATTGGAAACGGCTTTCCAATCCTTTGAGGTGGTGAGCTGTGCCTCGGTGGAACCAAGTCCGTCACTACCTTCTCTCTCCAACGCGGCCATAATGGTGGCGCGTGTTATGCTCAGGAACGGATTTGAGCCCGGAATGGGTCTAGGCAAGGACGGCCTCGGAAATGCCGATGTGGTCGATATCAAGGGAAATCCATACAAATATGGATTAGGGTATGAACCCGGGATGCCGGGGAGGAGGAACGTGCCATCAAGATTTCGGGCAGATAGGGTATGGCCCGTCCGTATTAGCCAGTGTTTCACCAGCGCTAGAATGGTGTCCGAGGAAGAGGTGGCCGCAATAGAAGAGGAGTTCCCTCAAAACCCACCAAGTTTTGTGCAACCATGCCACCCCGATTCCCAAGTGGGGAATTGGCGCGTGATAAGCTAGTCAGAAGTCTATACCGCTGATTCAATGTAATTAGAGCCTATAGATTTCCTTTCTCTTTTGTTTTGTGAAACCTACCTTATTAAATAAACAAAGAGATCTTGTTTCATCTGTTCTTGCAGTTCCACCTTTTTCTCATATCATTTTGCATGTTTTTGTTTCTTTTGTCTTGTTTGGTATAGATTTGAGGGTCGATTCTTTGAGTATCCTAACAACGAGGGTTTGACAATCGATTTCGATCGAGATATAAGCCAAATGATAAACAAGGAAGAGGAAGAGGACGTCCTGTCACCAGAGTTGGAGAGGTTGGTCGCTCAGGAAGAACGTGAAATGAAGCCTCACCAAGAAGAAACCGAATTGGTAAACTTGGGGACCACGGAGGAAAAGAAAGAAGGTAGGAACCGGTATGACCGCGCCTATCCGCCAAGGCTTGATAACCCTTCTTGAAGAGTATCAAGATGTCTTTGCGTGGTCATATCAAGACATGCCCGGTCTGGATTCCGACATTGTGCAGCATAAGTTGCCTTTGAATCCAAGGTCTTCCCCGGTTAAGCAAAAGTTACGAAGAATGAGACCTGAGATGTCTTTAAAAATTAAAGAAGAAGTAAGGAAGTAGTTTGATGTCGGTTTCTTAGCTGTGGTGCGGTACCCGGAGTGGGTGGCCAACATTGTCCCAGTCCCGAAAAAGGACGGCAAGGTTCGAATGTGTGTAGACTACCGGGACTTGAACCGGGCCAGTCCAAAAGACAATTTCCCCCTGCCACACATTGACATATTGGTAGATAATACAGCCAAATTCGCCATTTTCTCATTTATGGATGGTTTCTTGGGGTATAATCAAATAAAGATGGCACCCGAAGATGTAGAGAAGACCACTTTCGTCACCCTATGGGGGACATTCTGCTATAAAGTGATGGCCTTCGGGCTGAAAAATGCTGGGGCAACCTATCAGCGTGCCATGGTGGTGTTGTTCCATGATATGATGCATAAGGAAATAGAGGTCTATGTAGATGACATGATTTCCAAGTCTCGGACTGAGGCCGAACACCTTGTCAATCTGCGTAAGCTGTTTGGAAGGTTGCGGAAATACCAATTAAAACTAAACCCAACCAAATGCACCTTTGGGGTGAAGTCGGGGAAGCTGTATGGAGACTCAGCTTTGGTGATACGCCATTTGAAAGGAGAATGGGAAACTAGGGATACGAAGTTGATACCCTATCAAACTCACATTTTGAGGTTAGCCAAGTACTTTGACGACATTTCCTTCCACCACATACCTCCGGAAGAGAATCAAATGGTTGATGCATTAGCCACCCTGGCATCCATGTTTCAACTTGCCCCACACGGGGATCTGCCATACATCGAATTCAAATCTCAAGGCAGGCCGGCATATTGTTATGCAATAGAGGAAGAGCGGGATGGGAAACCGTGGTATTTCGACATCAAACAGTATGTCGAGAACAAAGAATACCCAAGGACGTTGAGGAGATTGGCTACTGGTTTCTTTGTAAGTGGTACCATCCTGTACAAACGAAACCACGACATGACCCTCCTACGATGCGTAGATGCCAAAGAGGCGAACTTCATGATTGAGGAGATCTGCGAGGGTTCCTTTGGGACGCATGCCAATGGGCATGCTATGGCCAGAAAAATCCTTAGGGCCGGTTATTATTGGCTCACCATGGAAAGCGATTGCTGCGCTCATGTAAGGAAATGTCATAAATGTCAGGCATACGCGGACAATGTAAATGTTCCGCCACATCCTCTGAATGTTATGTCCACCCCTTGGCCTTTTTCCATGTGGGGAATAGATGTCATTGGGGCCATCGAACCCAAAGCGTCGAATGGTCACCGCTTCATTCTTGTGGCGATAGATTACTTCACCAAATGGGTCGAAGCAACTTCTTATACTAATGTCACAAGGAATGTGGTAGTTAGATTCATAAAGAAGGAGCTGATTTGTCGATATGGACTCCCCAGGAAGATCATTACTGACAATGGCACCAATCTGAACAACAAGATGATGCAGGAAATGTGCGAGGACTTCAAGATCCAGCATCATAACTCTACCGCTTATCGGCCAAAGATGAATGGGGCTGTAGAGGCTGCGAATAAGAATATTAAGAAGATTGTTCAAAAGATGACAGTGTCATACAAAGATTGGCATGAGATGTTGCCTTTCGCCCTGCACGGATACATAACCTCGGTGCGAACTTCTACTGGGGCAACGCCGTATTCCTTGGTTTATGGGATGGAGGCAGTACTCCCATTTGAGGTAGAAGTTCCTTCTCAGAGGATAATAGTAGAATCCGGCCTAGAAGAGTCGGAATGGGCTCAAGCACGCTACGACCAACTCAACCTCATTGAAGGTAAGCGTTTGACAGTCATGAGCCATGGGCGTCTGTATCAACGAAGAGTAAAGAACGCATTCGACAAGAAGGTACGTCCGTGCAAGTTCAACGAGGGGGACCTCGTGCTGAAAAAGATGTCCCACGCTGTTAAGGATAGTCGAGGCAAGTGGGCCCCGAATTATGAAGGACCTTTCGTGGTGAAAAGAGCTTTTTCTGGGGGTGCTCTGATACTCACCAAGATGGATGGCGAGGAGTTGCCCTCGCCCGTGAACTCCGATGTAGTTAAACGATATTACGCTTGAAGTCTGGGGCAATCGAGAGGACCGTTGCATGTTTTTTATTTTTGAGTTTTTCTCATTATTCTTGGTTTCCTCTAGGGATTCCCATTCACTGTATTTGTCTCGTTTCTTTGAAAAGAAAAGATGGGCGAGGTTTCAGTCCTCCCTTTGGTTTCAAACCTTGTGTTTTAGATTTGTTATAACTTGAGCCCTCTTCGCTCGGTGTATGGGGTGCCCCAAACGCTTATCTAAAATTGAATCTAACCAGCCTTCACTAAGGAGGTCATCGCATTAGGAACATTCATACATGCACATACATATGCATATTTTGTGGTAACAGGGGCAAGGCCTTCTTAGGTCACGGTTAGAAGTCGAGTCAAGTTGACTGCGGAAATCAACCAAGGTAAGACGATGACCGGACACGATTGGCCATTGGATTTTTTGTTTCCTACTTACAGGTACATAGGGACGGATGCAAGTGGGGATAGGGTCACGACCGACCGATCGTTGCCCCTTCCCGGCGCTAAACAAGCAGAGAACGTCGCTGCAAGGCAACCCAGTATCCTTTGCATTCGCAGTTTCTTTTACTATTGTTTGTTTTAAATAAGTAATCAACACCTAATTCTAATTTAAGTAGGTTCAAGTGGGCAAACGCTAACCCATAAGGAAGGAGGAGACATGGTTAATGTTCCCCTCAAAAAAAAATGGTAGGTTAGCTCGCCTGGGCGAGCAACCCCTGCACCCAAATTATAAAAAACGAGGGAGGGGAACGTTTTTGTATCCAAAAAACTCCCCCCCCCCCCCTCATTCAAAAGATAAAGAACACGAAGGCTTGCGTTTCTGGCTCCCCTAAGCCACTTTTGATCGCGTTTTGCTTTCGTTTTTGGTGTTTCTATTCACTCCAACAAGTAAGTATTCAATCCTTGATGTTTTTAGCTTCCCATTGGTATATTTTCTTCATCTTTTGGTGCTCCAAATTGTGAGAATGTGATTATATTTGTGGGGCAGTTTTGGGTTGTTTTTATGTTTGATTTTTTTGAGTTGAGGATTTGAATGAGAAAGCCTTAGGCCTATGTTGTATTCTGAAGCAATGGGGCATGCCACATTGCCCCCATTCTCTTGCAATTTATGTCCAAACATGCACCCATCAAGTGCTCAGTGAAATGCCCCAATGATATATGAATATGATTTTGCAAAATTGGGATGGTGGGGCTGTTTTATGTATGTAGAGACAGCATAGGAAATTCGAAATAGATGCCCAAATGCAATCCCAAGCTTAGGAACCCAAACTTTTTAGCTTCAATGCAAGAAAACATACTCATGACTAGGAACCCAAAATTTGGTTTTAGAATTAGAAAAGCATGAAAATAGGGACTTGCTTGTAAGAATTTGGGCTGCCCCATGATTGGTACTTTGCACCTAAGTAACGTGGGAAATGCTTTTCAATGGTGTGTAGATATATGTGTAAATATAAGTGTCGCAACCTACCCTTCGGCGGGAGGGCGACGCGTGACTCACGGGATGCGTGTTCCACGAAAGGAATACGCGTGGAGTCGCCACCAACGTTTATTTGAGGAAAACGTCGGAAAAACCGGAAAAGACGCGATCTACGAACTTTTAAGTGAAAGGCTCGGGAGTTGTATTTACGCGCAGGGAAGGTATTAGCACCCCACATGTCCGTCACAAGGGACGGCAGCCTTTAATCGAATGTGCAAACATGACTTTGATTTTTACGTTCCCTTTTATGTTTTTATATCCTTTATACCCTTTTTATATTTTTTCTCTTTTTGTGGTCGACAAGGGTGTTTCCCTTTGCTCCTACGTATTCCTCAATTGCGATGAGGAAATCAGACCTACGTAGTTCTTTCGGAACAAAGTGTTTGGTTAAATTGTTTTTTATCTTTTTGAAAGATATATTTTGATTGAACAAAAAGGTCATTTAAGGTGTTGGACAATTAAACGGTCTTTTGATTTTGAAAGGAGAGAAACGTTAAGGCGTTGGACCATTAACGATCTCTTGTTTTTGAAAGGAGAGAAACGTTAAGGCACTTGGACCATTAACGATCTCTTGGGGTGGTCGACAAAAGCGGGGCTTTTGCTCCTACGTATCCTCAATTGCGATGAGGAAATCAGACCAACGTAGTTCTTGCAAAAGCGGTAAAGCTACATGTTGATTTTATGCTTTTGAACGGTCCATGTTAACCGATAAAAGCAAAGAGGACCGTTTAAGGCGTTGGACCTTAAAACGGTTTTTAGTGATTTTTCGGACAAAACTTGATTTGTGAGTCTATTTTAGTCTTAGTTTCACTTTGGTTATTAATCAATTCATTCAAGGAAACTTCCAAAGAAAAACGTCCGATTGAGTTTTTTGGTTATTTTATTCAAATATATTTTGATTATTTTATTATTATTTTTCAAGATATTTTGATTATTTTACTTTTTTCGGTTTAACCGAGGTTATAGCGTGAACGATCGGTTAGATTTCGTTTTAAAAGTGATTAAATGAGATTAC
Source organism: Glycine max (assembly GCF_000004515.6). NCBI lineage: Eukaryota > Viridiplantae > Streptophyta > Magnoliopsida > Fabales > Fabaceae > Glycine > Glycine max. The sequence continues at coordinate 23,548,215 of NC_016091.4, read as the reverse complement.
AACACAAATGATCGGTTGAAATTCATTTTATCATTTATTAGGTGAGAAAACGACTTAAATAAACGGTAAAAACGCGTTAAAGACGAAAGAAAAGAAATCGAAAATGAACGAAATAAAGATGAAAGCTTAAAAAAAGCAAGAAATGAATTGAAAGTCTCGGATTCGAAAACTTACCCGTTGAAGAACGAAGAACGGATGAAGAACGGTGAAGAACGGATGAAAACCTTCGCGAAATCACTCACGGAAACGTTACGGAAGCGCCTCGGCTTGGATTTTCTTCACGGAAACAATTTTCCTAAGCAAATTCGAAAGAGAGAGAAGTGCCTAAGGGGCTGAACCCTTTTCTACTTCACTTCTCCCCCTATTTATAGAAAATTGGGGGAGAAGCTTCCCATCCAGCTCGCCCAGGCGAGCTCAGCTCGCCCAAGCGAGCAGGGTTGCTTCCTCCAGAAGCAACAACCTTCTGGAGGAATCTTCTGGAGGGCCCAAGTGGGCCTGGTTGCAATTTGCACCCCCATTTTTACTAAATACACCCCCTGCTTTTTTTGGTGATTCTTTTTTCGTAAAGTTACGGAAACTTACGAATTTCGTAACGATACTTGTTTTCTTTCCGTAATGTTATGGAACCTTGCGGATCACATAATCATTCCCTTTTTTACTTACGGAATGTTACGGAACCTCACTAATTGTGCAACGATGCTTCCATTTGATCTCCGGTGTGTCACTGAACCTTACGGATTGTGCATCAATATTTTCTTTTGTTTTCCGGCATGTCCCAGAATTTCACAAATTGCCTAATGATGGGTGCCAAGCACCTCACAAGGACCAAACAAAAGTTGCATGTCATCAAGCAAAGGTCCCCGGACGAAATTAGGGTATGACAATAAGGGGCATAAAATTCCTCGCCAAGTATGAATAATTGCTTTCCTAAATGAATGTATGATAGCATGGAATGCCCTTTTGAATGCAAATGTGTGCAGGATGTAATTAGCTTTCCAATATGCATATAAATAAATATGAGTGAAACAATAAAAATTTGTATGGTGTACTTCAAATGTATGTAGGTAGTTTGTGATAGCAAATGTTTAGGATATAAATTAAGTGTAAAGTTTGACGCAACACTTTGGGCAGGAAAGTGTGTTTTCTTTTTCAGAATGTATATAGGTGTATGGCAATTAGAATATGTTAGATGTTCTTGTATGTTGACATGAGTAATAGGATATTTTCTACACATACGCGTGTGCATAAATGGATTACATGAGTTTGGTCTAAATCAGAGGGGTTAGCACGACCTTTTTGCGTTAAGATAAGCGTTATCTTGTAAAACTAACTTCCAAATGTTTGTTCTCGCAGGAGATGGCCCCGAGGAAACTTGCCTCAAAGAGATCCAGGAAGGATAAAGCGGCCGAAGGAACCAGTTCCGCTCCCGAGTACGACAGTCACCGCTTTAGGAGCGCTAAACACCAGCAGCGCTTCGAGGCCATCAAGGGATGGTCATTTCTCCGGGAGCGACGCGTCCAGCTCAGGGACGATGAGTATATCGATTTCCAGGAGGAGATAGTTCGCCGGCGGTGGGCATCACTGGTTACCCCCATGGCCAAGTTCGATCCAGACATAGTCCTCGAATTTTATGCCAATGCTTGGCCTACGGAGGAGGGCGTGCGAGATATGAGGTCCTGGGTGAGGGGTCAGTGGATCCCGTTTGATGCAGATGCTATCAGCCAGTTCCTGGGATACCCTTTAGTGCTGGAAGAGGGCCAGGAGTGCGAGTATGGCCAGAGGAGGAACCGGTCCGATGGGTTCGATGAGGAGGCCATCGCCCATTTGCTATGTATACCGGGGCAGGATTTTGCCCGGACTGTAGCTGGGGGACGGGTGCGGATCATGCGCACCAACATGACCACCCTGACTCAGATCTAGATGACTTTGCTGCTCAGCAACATCCAACCTAGCGATCATAATTCCGACCTCCCCCTGCCAAAGTGTCAGCTGGTGCATGCCATCCTGACACGGATGAGCATTCATGTGGCTCAGTTAATCGCTGATGCCATCTATCTATTTGCAGGTATGGCGCCTACCAGGCACCCTCTGGACCCGGATAAGTCCAACAGGGCCCTGGGATTTCCCGCCTTGATCACAGGACTCTGCTAGTCGTTCGGAGTCCCCGTCGCACCTAGCAAGGTGATTCGGCCGCCCATCACCCGAGCTTTTATTGAGAAGTATTGCACACGGAGACAGGCCCAGGGGGATGCTCCGCAGGCCGCAGACGCGCCGCCACCTCATCAGGCTGGTCCAGCCAGATCGTTTGATACGGAGCAGTATTTGCGGCATTTGGTTCTCCAACAGGCGGCCAACCACTGGGCTCATGTACAAACTCATGATTGTCTTTACCAGATGAGCCTCAGCCTGCAGAGCCGGGGTTTTAATTCTTTTCCGTGCCCTACTCCGGACCAGTTCAGGGCAGAGGTCGCATGGCCTGGAGATTGGCCTGAGGCCCGGGCAGGAGAGGCGCCAGCAGAGGCTCCCAACGAGGCAGATGAGGCCCGCGAGGATGAGAAGATGACTGATTTACTTGATTTCTTAGGAGGGAGCGGGGCCACATGATTGGGAGATCCCTTGATCCATATTTCTTTTTGCTTCCATTTTTCCTGTTATATATTTTTGTTTGACTAAGGGACTAACGTTTGTTTCATGTTGATTGACTTTTGTTTTGTACATACATATCGTTTGAGTTGTTACGTCGGTACTTGTTTCATTGTTGTCAATAATGTTTGTTGAAATTCCGGGACCGTGTAGAGTTTTTCATTTAGGAACGTCGTCCTAAAAAATAAAATGAACCAAAAATCCTAATAAGAAGAAAGAAGCGTTGTGAATAAAATGTCTGCGTATACAAAGAAAAAGGAAAGTGTGTATAAAAGGTTTTTTTTGTGTGTAAATGATGCGTGGAAAGGAATCCTTGTGTGTGTGAGTAACGAGTGTATATGAAGAAGCTTTTGTGTGAACCATAAGGGTGTGTTGGGAAAAATAAAAAATCTTTGAACGTAAATAGGGTTTGTATATAGACCGTATGACGTAAAGAGAAAGAGTTCCAATGCGTGTACAAAAAAAGTTTGTCATGTATAAGAATATAGATGTACAAAGAAAGGTTTTCCTCATAAAGGACCACAGGTGTATAATTTTGTGAATGAAACAAAAAGGAAAAAGAAAGAAAGACCGCGAAGGTCGACATGTTATAGTTAAGAAGCATAAATCATTCGTAAAGAGCAAACGTATCTTCTGGAAACAAGGGATTGATGCTAAGAGTTTATTTTCCGGAATAACTGAGATAAGGATGGGTGAATTCATTGAACTGATAAAAGAACATAATTGGGAAACGTTGGGTCTGTTTGTGTAAATTCCCAACCGTAGTATCACAATGCCATAAACGGGATGCTTGAGTGCCCACCTGGCTATAGCCATGACTAATTTTGCACGTTGTTTTCAAATCATCATTCTCATGCGTGCCTTATGGAATAATATGGAAGTTCGGCCCGAAATTGACACCTTGACACCCAAATTTGTTTCAAGATTGGGGTTCCCACGATAAAAGACCCCATTGAAACACAACCTTAGACCTTTTTGAACCTTGGCCTATAAAAAGAATCCTCATTCTTTCCCCCGAAGCAAGGGACAGCGGAATCTCCTCAAGGGAGAGCGAATAGAATGCTAAAACCCGATTTCCCAAAGAAAGGGATGGGGAAGGAGAAGTGAAAAGAAAGAAAAGGAATAAATGGAAAGAAAGAAAAAGAAAAAGATGAAAATAAAGAAAAGAACAATAAAAAAGAAAAGGAAGGATTCCCGATCAAAGGTCAAAGGAAAGTGAAAATGGAAGAGATCGGAGGAAAACAGAGTAATTCTTGACCAATGAAAGAAAGGGAATGGAAAATCTTCAGACCAGATAAATTTTCGGCAAAAATAAGTGACTGTCGGCAAAGGAAAACCCATTTTTGGTGTCTCTTCCTTTCGAATTGCCATTCAAAGTCATTCTCGACTGGCGATATCCCACCCCACATGAACAAAGAGGAAAAGACCAAAACACCCAGCTTCCTCTCCAAAAAAAACACTACCCTCGAGAAAATCCTATTGGTCCGTGATCGTACGTTTGATCTTTGATTCGATAGGAAGTCGTGTGCAAAATAGAGTCATGGTGCAGTTATGGTTTGGGAATAGGATAAAACACTTGCCTTGTGAGTTTTATACACTATGAGTGATTTATTTTCAGCTTAACCCGATGTTTCCCCTGCATGTTCATTTAAAAGCTAAAGTTGACATCCTGCCCTTCATTCTCGGTTACAAGGAAGATTACCCTTGGCACAAGTATATTGTTTCTCTAAGATATGGTGCTCTCGCGAATGATTTATTTTTCTTTACAAAAAGCATGTTTGCCTTTCAGGTGGAAAAACTTGCTGGACCGTTCGGTCCCGCCAACCACTTTTTTCGGAGCCCCATGAATGTTATTGCCTAGCGTTGTTCATGTGTCCTCCACCTTCGAGTTTGGAGCTATGTTTCATGATTGCCTAAGTGCGGACTGATCGAGGCCGTACCCGAATCAAATAAACATTAAAATGTAGTAACTAGGAAGTGATCCTAGGTCGTTTCCCAACGAGCAGTGACAAGCCAAATGTTCATAATATACTTGCAGTAACAGTAACAGTAACGATGGGGGGGGGGGGTTGTTTGCTTTTGTAAATTAAACAGCGAATATATGTGAATTAGAAAATATCAGAATTAAAACACGTTGCTTCCCCTTGATTCACAAGCAAGTCTCTTATCCTAGGTTACGAGAGTTTATCCTTTATCAGTTTAACCACTTAATCCAACCCTAAATTAAATTACTAAGCGAAATTCAACATAAGGCATTCATTATGTGATTAAGCATCACATACACCAATTACTCATAAACGATCATTAAGCATGAACGTAAATTAAGCGCAGAGACAATTAATCAAGCACTAAGCATGCATGAATTAAAAGCAACAAATTCAAAGTAATTAGTGAAGAGGAAAAACTAAACAGAATTTAACAGTAATAATAGAACCTCAAAGAGAACTGTGCTTGATCCTCAAGGGAAAACAACGCTGCGGACTTAGCCTTCCATTAATCAAATAGAGAATGAAATTTTATTGATAAAACTAAAAGTCTGAACTGGAATTGTAAAAAAAAAACGAAAATAAAAGAGAAAGAGAAGAGAGACTAAAACTAAAAACAAAAAATAGAAGAGAGAGAGGAGAGAGAGAGAGTCCCCCGCGAGGGAGAGAGGGAGCCCCCTAAACTAGAACCTTGGTGCTGTTATATAGTTTTTTTTCAGCCCCAAAGCTTACAAATATGTTTTAAATCCAAGCCCATAAGTAAAATCAAATCCAATCTAGATAAGATAAGATAAGATAAGATCTAGATGAAATAATATCTAGATGAGATCAAATCTAAATAATATCTAGATAAGATAAGATCTAATTTTATAGAATAAATTAGTCTGCCCTCTTCAAGTCCAAGCCCAATTCTAGATTCAAGCCCAATGCTTCATTAATTCCTGAAATTAGATTAAAAACATCAAATTAGCTGAATGGGCCCAAATAATAAAACTGCCTAATAAATTTGACAATTAAGACTAATCAGTATTTAAAATGGTGCAAAAAGGGTTTAGAAAATAGAAGAAAATGATGGCACATCACGGACCCTCAAGGCAGTCCTCCATTCTCCCCCTTTTTCGGAGCCCCATGAATGTTATTGCCTAGCGCTGTTCATGTGTCCTCCACCTTCGAGTTTGGAGCTATGTTTCATGATTGCCTAAGTGCGGACCCTCAAGGCAGTCCTCCATTCTCCCCCTTTTTCGGAGCCCCATGAATGTTATTGCCTAGCGCTGTTCATGTGTCCTCCACCTTCGAGTTTGGAGTTATGTTTCATAATTGCCTAAGTGCGGACCCTCAAGGCAATCCTCCATTCTCCCCCTTTTTCGGAGCCCCATGAATGTTATTGCCTAGTGCTGTTCATGTGTCCTCCACCTTCGAGTTTGGAGCTATGTTTCATGATTGCCTAAGTGCGGACCCTCAAGGCAATCCTCCATTCTCCCCCTTTTTCGGAGCCCCATGAATGTTATTGCCTAGCGTTGTTCATGTGTCCTCCACCTTCGAGTTTGGAGCTACGTTTCATGATTGCCTAAGTGCGGACCCTCAAGGTAATCCTCCATTCTCCCCCTTTTTCGGAGCCCCATGAATGTTATTGTCTAGCGTTGTTCATGTGTCCTCCACCTTCGAGTTTGGAGCTATGTTTCATGATTGCCTAAGTGCGGACCCTCAAGGCAATCCTCCATTCTCCCCCTTTTTCGGAGCCCCATGAATGTTATTGCCTAGCGCTGTTCATGTGTCCTCCACCTTCGAGTTTGGAGCTATGTTTCATGATTGCCTAAGTGCGGACCTTCAAGGCAATCCTCCATTCTCCGTTTTTTTTCGGAGCCCCATGAATGTTATTGTCTAGCGCTGTTCATGTGTCCTCCACCTTCGAGTTTGGACCTATGTTTCATAATTGCCTAAGTGCGGACCCTCAAGGCAATCCTCCATTCTCCCCCTTTTTCGGAGCCCCATGAATGTTATTGCCTAGTGCTGTTCATGTGTCCTCCACCTTCGAGTTTGGAGCTATGTTTCATGATTGCCTAAGTGCGGACCCTCAAGGCAATCCTCCATTCTCCCCCTTTTTCGGAGCCCCATGAATGTTATTGCCTAGCGTTGTTCATGTGTCCTCCACCTTCGAGTTTGGAGCTACGTTTCATGATTGCCTAAGTGCGGACCCTCAAGGTAATCCTCCATTCTCCCCCTTTTTCGGAGCCCCATGAATGTTATTGTCTAGCGTTGTTCATGTGTCCTCCACCTTCGAGTTTGGAGCTATGTTTCATGATTGCCTAAGTGCGGACCCTCAAGGCAATCCTCCATTCTCCCCCTTTTTCAGAGCCCCATGAATGTTATTGCCTAGCGCTGTTCATGTGCCCTCCACCTTTGAGTTTGGAGCTATGCTTCATGATTGCCTAAGTGTGGACCCTCAAGGAAATCCTCCATTCTCCACCTTTTTCGGAGCCCCATGAAAGTCATTGCCTAGCGCTGTTCATGTGTCCTCCATTATCAAGCGCGGAGCCTCTAGTGACTGGGAAATATGTTCTTCTGTTGTTTTCGGGATCGGTTCCTTCGCTAAACATGTGTATATGTGTATATGAATATTATATTCGTTGTGCTTGTTGTTGTTTGTATTTTGTTTTGTGTTGTACTACAAAAAAGAAGGAGTAGAGACGAGAATCGTCATCACGGAAAGGGCAGGATGGATGAAATCAGTGTCTTCTTATCTTTGCTTTCCTCTTATCTCCGATGAGAGGTAAGTAAAGAGGGGCAACTGTCATACCCTAATTTCGTCCGGGGATTATAATTTGATGATATACAACCATTGATTGGCTGCTTCGAGATATTTGGCACCCTTTGTTGCACAATATGTGAAGTCCCGGGACGTGCCGAAAATCAAAAGGAAGCAGGCTTACGCGATCCTTAAAATTCCGTGATGTGACGGAAATCGAAAGGAGGTATTTTTCGCAATCCGTGAGTTTTCGTAACTTCATCGAAAGCTAAAAAAGAGTAAATACATAATCCATAAGGACTCGTAACCTTGCAGAAGGAAAATAAGTATTGTTATGAAATTCGTCAATTTTCGTAACGTTACGGAAAAAGAATTACCAAAAAAAGTAGGAGGGTGCATTTAGTAAAAAGGGGGGTACAAATAGCAATCAGGACCACTTGGGCCTTCCAGATTCTTCCTCCAGAAGGCTGTTGCTTCTGGAGGAAGCAACCTTGCTCACCTGGGCGAGCTGGGTGGCAAGCTCCTCCCCTATTTTGCTATAAATAGGGGGAGGAGTGAAGGGAGAAGGGGTTCAGCCTTCTTGGCACTTCTCATTCTCTCGAAATTGCTGAGGAAAATTATTTCCATGAAGAAAATCCAAGCCGAGGCGCTTCCATAACGTTTCCGTGAGTAATTACGCGAAGATTCTCGGCCGTTCTTCAACATTCATCGTTCGTTCTTCATTTTCTTCAGTCTTCAACGGGTAAGTACCTCAAACCGAGCTTTTCAATTCATTCTATGTACCCGTGGTGGTCCACATTTTGTTTCATGTATTTTTATTCTCATTTTTATTCGCTTTTTATACCCCCTTTTGACGTGCTTAAGTCATTTATTTAAGTCATTTCTCGCCTAATCTAAAAATAAAATAAATTTCCACCGATCTTTTGAATTGTATCATCTGTTAATTTCGGTTAAAATGAATTCCGACCGTTCGGTCGTGCCGTAACCACGTTGGAAATCAAAAAAGAGGTAAAATAATAATATAATAATCAAAAAATATCTTTTAGTAAAATAAACCAAAAAAAATCAATCGGACATTTTCTGTGTGGGATTTCTCATTCTTAATTGAATTGACTAATAACTAAAGTGAAACTAAGGCTAAAATCAATTCGCCAAGTCAAGCTCGTCCACAAAAAATCAATAAAAAAGGGATTTGAAAGTTTATTATCTCAGTCTTTCTTACCAAGTTAATGGATCATTTTTAAGGTCCAACGCCTTAAAATGATCACCTTTCAAAGTAAAAAGAATCACTTGATTCACGCATAAGAAAGAACTACGTAGGTCTGATTTCCTCTTCGATGGAGGGTACGTAGGAGCAAGAGCCCCGCTTTTGTCGACCTCAAAAAATAAAAAGAACTAAAAGTTAAGATAACACAATTTCCACAATTCTAAAAAAATAGGCTGTTGTCCTTTGAGACAAACGTGAGAGGTGCTAATACCTTCCTCAAACGTAAATACAACTCCCGAACTTAGAATTTTCGTTTCGACCGGTTTCCTTCGGTTTTTCTGACGTTTTCCACTAATAAACGTAGGTGGCGACTCCGCGCACCTTTCCTCCTTTGGAAAGCGCACCCGTGAGCCTCGCCTTCGCTCGCCCGCAAAAGGGCACGTTGCGACAATGCTAAGTCCCTTTTAGGGCGACGAGTTGATGTTAAGTCCCTTTTAGGGCGACGAGTTAATGCTAAGTCCCTTTTTGGGCGACGAGTTAAAATTATTTTGAGAACAATTGAGGAGTCGTGTGTTTTGTACAGTTCATAGATAGAGTCTGTGTGCTAAAATGTTTTCTGGGTTTGACCTGAATCAGGAGGGAGAGGCCCTGACGGACTCTTCGGAGTGTAGGCCTTGGGGGTCACACGGTTTGAGTGCTCCTTTATGCCTATGTTGATCCCATATGGTTGGAGCATTCTCGCAAAACACTGTGACCCTGACTGGTCTCCCTATGATATTACCTAGTGAGAGTGACTTGACTTACTATTGTGTGGTTTGTCTTGTCATGTACTCCTAGGTGCCCGACGAGGTTTTTCACTGACATGGTACCACATTGCATATAGGCTTGAGTCTTAGCATAAATTGTCTCATGCGCTTGCTAATTGTTTATTATGAAATTGAGGTGTTATTATGTCTTGATCAGAACGTGTGATTCTTGTGGAATGTGATTGATGATTGAAAAGTGTGATTGATAGATGAAAAGTGAATTTTGAATGACAAAGTGATGAAATAATGTGAGATATGCTAAGTAAATTGTATTTGGCTACTATATGTTGTTTTGTTTCCCTCTATTAGTTAGGAATGTGATAACTCACTCCCGGTTTGCTGTTTGTGTTTGGATCCTGTGATGGTCTTGAACCTTGTGTTCGAGGGAGCAGATGGCTAAGTGAAGTGCTTAAAGGAACCTTGTGCTGAAGGACGTCGGGACACAATGCTCTGATAGGATGTGACAGTGGGGCATAAGTTTTATAGTAATTGCATAATGTTAGTCTATTTTATTTTATTTCACTGATTTAACAAAATATTTTTGTAAATTTTGACGACCTTGTTTCGAGCCGAATATATTTTTAATAAGTTTTAATTGATAATAGTGAAGTGAATGTGAACCTTTTACCTGTGTGAATTTGGTTACCGATATTTTATATATTTTATTTATTTATATGTCGGGATAGAAGGTGTCACAGAATTGCCTATCCCAGTAGCAGAACCTACACCTGAAAGAGAGAAGGAGATAGATGCACAAAAGAGACAGCCTCCTGACCATGCAGGACCGTCTTCTAGCAATTCTGATGTACGACAGCCTCCTATTCCTCTTTCATTTCCACCTTGACCAATTCCTAACAAAAAGATGGAAGAGGTAGATAAAGAGATCTTGGAGACTTTCAGGAAGGTAGAAGTGAATATACCTCTGCTGGATGCCCTCAAACAGATTCCAAGATATGCCAAGTTTTTAAAGGAGTTGTGCACCCACAAGAGGAAGCTTAAGGGAAATGAAAGAATTAGCATGGGCAGAAATGTGTCCGCATTGATAGGTAAATTTGTTCCTCACATTCCTCAGAAATGTAAAGACCCAGATACTTTCTATGTACCTTGCATTATTGGGAAGAATAATTTTAAGAATGCCATGCTAGACTTAGGAGCATCAGTAAGTGTTATGCCTCTGTCTATTTTCAATTCTTTATCTCTTGGACCTTCCTCTTCCTCTTCTCATCCCACTGTTCAGCCATCACCCACACCAGAGCTTAAGCCCTTACCAGAAAACCTCAAGTATGCTTATTTAGAAGACAACGAAAAATTTACAGTAATCATCTATGCTTCCCTTACTGTTGAGCAAGAGGACAAGTTGCTGCTAGTTCTCAATAAGCACAAGAAAGCCATTGGATGGACTTTAGCCGACATTCCTGATATTAGCCCCTCTACCTGCATGCATAGAATACTTTTAGAGGATTGAGCTAAGCCAGTGAGGCAACCACAACGGCGACTAAACCCTATCATTCTAGACATGGTAAAAAAAGAAGTGACCAACCTCTTACAAGCCGGAATCATTTACCCCATTTCTGACAGTCAGTGGGTGAGTCCAGTCCAAGTGGTTCCTAAGAAGACAGGCCTCACATTAATAAAAAATGAGAGGGATGAGCTTATTCCCGCAAGAGTGCAAAACAGTTGAAGAGTCTGCATTGACTATAGGAGGCTGAACCAAGCAACTAGGAAAGATCATTTTCCCCTGCCATTCATTGATTAGATGCTTAAGCGCTTGGCAGGTAAGTCCCATTATTGCTTCCTTGATGGTTTTTCTGGGTATTTGCAAATTCATATTGCTCCTGAGGATCAAGAAAAGACCACATTCACCTGTCCCTTTGGCACTTTTGCCTATAGGAGAATGCCTTTTGGCCTATGCAACGCCCCTGGTACTTTTCAGCGGTGTATGCTTAGCATTTTCAGTGATTTTCTAGAGAGTTGCATAGAGGTGTTTATGGATGATTTTACCATTTATGGATCCTCTTTTGATGCTTGTTTGAATAGTCTGGATAGAGTTCTTAACAGATGCACTGAAACTAACCTTGTGCTGAATTTTGAAAAATGTTACTTCATGGTAGAACAAGGTATAGTTTTAGGGCATATAATTTCAAATAAAGGCATAGAGGTAGACCCTACAAAAATAGTTGTTATTTCACAATTGCCTTACCCCTCTTGTGTGCGAGAGGTTCATTCTTTTCTTGGTCATGTAGGGTTTTATAGACGTTTTATCAAGGATTTTAGCAAGGTGGCCCTTCCACTTTCCAATTTGCTGCAAAAGGAGGTGGAGTTCGATTTTGATGACAGGTGCGAATAGGCCTTTGATCGCCTTAAGCGTGCATTGACTACCACCCCTATCATTCAGGCACATGATTGGACAGCTCCGTTTGAGCTGATGTGTGATGCGACAAATTATGCATTGGGGGTTGTCCTTGCCCAAAAGATTGACAAGCTACCTCGGGTGATTTACTATGCTTCCAGAACTTTGGATGCCGCTGAAGCATATTACACTACCAAAGAAAAGGAGCTACTAGCGATAGTTTTTGCTCTTGAAAAATTTCGTTCATATTTGCTTGGTTCCCATGTTATTGTTTATACTGACCATGCAACTCTAAAGTACTTGTTGAAAAAGGCTGAATCAAAGCCTCGACTGATCAGGTGAATGCTTCGGCTTCAAGAGTTTGATTTAGAGATTCATGATCGAAGCGGTGCGCAGAACTTAGTAGCTGACCACCTGAGTAGGATTGAGCATGCACCAGAGGACTCACCCATTCAGGATGATTTTCCGGATGATCATTTGTACATTTTGTATAGTATTTCTGATTCCTTCCCTACTCATTGGTTTGCTAATATTGTAAATTATTTGGTTGCTTTTGTTTTTCCTCCTTCAGAATCTAAAGCTCAAACTGATAAAATTAAAAGCGATGCTAAGCATTATATTTGGGATGACCCCTATTTGTGGAAGATGTGCAGTGACCAAGTTATTAGGAGATGCATTCTGGACCATGAGATTGACTCGATCTTGAATTTTTGTCATTCTTCTGCACCAAGCGGCCATCTTAGTATACAGAGGACAGCTCGCAGGGTGCTTGACTGTGGTTTCTATTGGCCCACCATTTTCAAGGATGCATGGAGAATTTGTAGTACTTGTGAACCTTGTTAGAGAGCAGGTGGTTCACTTTCTTGGAAACAACAAATGCCTCAACAACCTATGTTGTTCTGTGAGGTGTTTGATGTATGGGGTATAGATTTTATGGGACCTTTCCCTGTCTCTTCTGGTTTTGTTTATATTCTCCTAGCTGTTGATTATGTTTCAAAATGGGTAGAAGCCAAAGCCACCCGAACTAACGATGCTAAGGTTGTTGTGGATTTTGTTAGATCTAATTTGTTTTGCAGGTTTGGAATCCCTAAAGCCATCGTTAGTAATCAAGGCACCCACTTTTACAACAGATCAATGTATGCCCTGCTAAAACGGATGAATTCGAGTATCGAAAACAGGGAACTAATGTTAGCCTGAATTAAGTTCAGAATTGAAGTATTGTTGAGAGAACATGTATAAGTGATAATTTCATATAGAATTTAAACTAAACTTGTATGCTAAAAACTATAAAATGTAAGGTAAATAAAATGATAGCAGTAGGTAGATATGTTGGGTCTTTCTAACAAACAAGCTGATGCATAGAAATATATTTCTCTAATCAATCGTGCTCTTGTGTTCTATGTTGTAGCCTAAATTACTAAACTTTCAATCCCTCGTCAGGCTGAATATCCAAGCTTCATCCGCAGATCCCTCCTGTAAGACTAGGCTCGATTTAGACAGCCCTCTTAGGTTTAGACTAACTTAAACTGATATCGTCCACAGATCCCTCATGTAAGACTAGACTCAGCTCAAGTAGCTTACGAAAGGTTAGCCTAATTTAGCCTAAGCTTCATCCGCAGATCCCTCATGTAAGACTAGGCCTAAACTAAACAACATTATTGTAATAGCATAATTAAAACCAAAACTTAACCCGCAGATCCCTCGTGTAAGATTAAGTTTCAATTCTGCTTCAATCAAGTTCTAAGGCAACAATACATTTCCCAGTGCTAAAGTCACCTAACTATGCACACAAGTGGGTGATCAAACCAAAAGCATACAAACATTAAGCATTGAAGGAAGCATTGAACATAGAAAACATAATCAATTAGATATTAGGTATTTACATTAGTTGTTCATTAGAAATCCCCAACTAGGGTGTTTAGCTAGCCATTACAAAGAAACCCTAACAATAAATGAGATTAAAAACAGAGGATGATAGTTCTATACACAAGAAGGGGGATTCCTCCTCCTCTTCTCAACATCTCACACTCACTCTCTACTCAATAATCTCTCTCAAATGACAAAACCTAGGCTTCAATGCACAACTTGCTCCTTTTTGCTGCTTCCAGGGGCTCTTTTACCGAAATAGGCACTATGGCTGCTGTGGAATTTTGTGCCCTGGGCCCTGTTCAAGTTGTACCCTAATTCTGCACAAAACAGGCTTTAAATAGGCTCTGGAATCGCGACGTTGTGCTTAGCGCAAGTAAGTGGGTTCGGGCATAGCGCCAATCTTGAGGTTAGCCTGGCTGAAAGCACCTGCTGTGCTTAACGCACTGATCTCGCGCTTAGCGTGTGACTTTGATACTGATGCTCTGCCAGATTCTCGTTTGCGCTAAGCGCACTTAAGCTGCGCTTAGCAGTGGTTATGCGCTTAGCCCAACTGCTACTTTTTTGCAATTCAAGCTTAGCCTCTTTTTTCACCTAAAATTGCACCGATTTCATCATTGTATCCAATGGAAATGTTCTAGAGACAACATTAACCATAAAAAAAGATTTATTTACAAAATTTACTCCAAAATAACCATAAATTGGGGAACTATACATGCTTTGGAAAATGATTTCTATACAAAATTTAGTCATATAAAGCAACTAATAGGGAGTTGTTTACGCATGGGGAAGGTATTACACCCCAAACGCCCGTCACAAGGGATGACAGCCTTTAATCGACTATGCGCAACGTGACTTCAAATTTGTTTACTTTTCCCTTTTATATTTTTTATTTTTTTGGGGTTGACAAGGGTGTTGCCCTTACTCCTACGTATCCTAGGGTGCGATGAGGAATTGTGGCAGTGCTATGGGAGGTTTCCCTTGATAGGAGAAGGTAGAAGGATTGTTTAAGAAGGAGTGCTCTTTTGATATCACCTTTTGTTGCAAAACGAATTTCCTTCTTAACAATCTTCTTGGAGGAATCTTTTTCCTCTTTTTCCTTCCCTTTGGCCTTTGAAGACAAGGCCTTACTATCCTTCTTTTTCTTGTTTTTTTTCCTCATCCCTCTTATTTTTCATAGTTAGTTGATCTTTGGCCACCTGTGAAGGTGTTTGAGGATGCAACACAAAATTTGTTCCAAGGTGGATGAGGGTTATCTCATTAGTTAGGCCATTATAGATGATTTTCCTATCATATTGCCATGGCCTACCTAAGAGAAGGTGTCCTGCCTCCATAGGAACTACATCACAAATCACTTCATCCTTATATGTTCCAATGGAGAAGGGCACTTTCACTTGTTGATTGACTATCATCTCCCCTTGCTCATTGAGCTATTGAAGTTTGTAAGGCTTTGGATGGGAAGTGATAGCAAGGCTCAACTTAGAGACTAATCTTGTGCTACAACAATTGCAACATGTTACTATCTACAATGAGAGAGCATGTGTTATAAAAAAATTTACACCTTGTGTGAAAAATATTCTCTCTTTGAGATTGGGTCAAGTCACGAAATTGACCTCCTAGAAGCCTATTGACCATTAGAAGGTCCACTTCTTCTTGGGGATAGATTTCTTCACTAGATTCTTCCCCTTTTGCTTCTTCACTTTCACTAGACGAAGGCGAAGTAGTAACCTCATCTTGCCTACTATAAATGTCTTGGCCCCTCATAATCATGGATTTCTTAGGGGGGCATTGAGAAGTAATATGTCCTCTTCCAAGACATTTAAAGCACTTTATAAAGCTAGTCTCCTCTTGCATACTAGCCTTAGGAGGTTGCCTTTCTATTGTCTTCTCCTTATCATTTTTGGGCTTAGAAGGTGCAGCCCCTAAGATTCCTCGACCTTGGTCTTTCTTTGGATAAGAGTGAGAGCCATAATATTTTGAAGTAGGTCTTCTTTTAAGTTGTTGCTCTACCCTTATGCAAAGTTGGACTAGGTCATCTAGGTCCCTATAAGGAAGCAGCTCAACCTTGTCCCTCACTTCCATATTAAGTCCACTAAGGAACCTAGCAATGCTTGTTCTTTCCTCCTTCCTAAGTCCAGCTCACAAAAAGGAGTAGTTCCATTTGTTGCCTATACTCTTCAACACTCATACTCCCTTGTCTAAGCCTTTGGAGCTTGTCCATAAGCTCCCTTTCATAGTAGGAGGGGATGTGCCTCTTCCCAAGAGCACTTTTCAAGTCATTCCAATACTCTACTGGAGGATCCCCATGAATCCATCTTTCCCTAACTAGGTAAGTCCACCAATAGAGGGCATACCCTTGGAAGCTAAGGGTAGTCAAAGGAACCTTCCTTTCCTCACTTGTATGATGGCAAGCAAAGAGTTTCTCAACCTTCATTTCTCAATCTAAATAAGCCTCTACATTGTCCTTTCTGTGGAAGTATGGGAGGTTAATGTTAGCCTCTTGAGGCTTTCTTTCCTTTTCTCTCCTATGGGAGTAAGGTATGGGATGTGACCTATGCCTTCCTCCATAATAGTCACTAAGTTCTTCACTTAGGCTCTTGCATGAGTCATCACTACTATAGGAGGCATATTTTTCTTTTCTTAACTCTTTCATTAGTTTTCTTCTTTCTTCCTCTCTTATTTGTTCTCTCTCATCTTGATTTAGTTCTACCCTCTCTTTTTCTTTTTCTTTTCTCTCTAGTTTTTCTTTCCACAACTTGAGGGAACTAAACTCATCTAAGATTCTAGATAGAGGATCCTTATGACTAGTACCCTCACCATTAATACTAGATGAATGATGACTCATGTTGGTTCCTAAGTTGTGGTTCTTTCTTGTTGGGGGTTTGTAAAAGGTAAAAGCTAGGGTTCAAAAGAACTTAAGATAAGCATGATAAGCAAGAAGAAAGTATTATGTAATTACAAGATAAACTAGGCGTGACTAGTAAAGAAAATAAGCTATGAAAGTAAGCAAGGAATTAAAGTGCAAGAAATGTAAACTAGGTGGATCCTAAGAGTGTTTAGATGACCACATTTAAGGTTCCCAACAAAACACTCACTATCCTAAGGGAAAATTGCCTAAAATTATTACACACAAATGGAAGTTTGGTAACCTATTGGAGGCTCCCAACACACTTCCAATGAAAGGCCCTTTTGTTACAAAATTTGAAAGCAATGAAAGTAAGTAAATTGCCAATTACAAAATTACAAAAAGGCCCTCAATTTCTATGGTTGTTCTCTCTTTGGTGATTCACTCAATTTGGAGTGCTTCTTAGTCCAATAACTCTTAAGGTGGTTGGCCCCTTACTTCTTGACTCAAATTCTTCAAGGGATGGCACCAATCATCCTTTCCAATTCCCTATATGGCAACTCACAAACAAGGAAACAAAGACACAAGCAATAACCAAACACCAAAAAAAATTAAATGAAAGCTAAACGAATAGAGTTTTAACAAGACAAAATTTCAAGGATTATTCAACAATTAATGCAATGAAAAACACATAAAAGCAAGCTAGGACTCAAAGACAAACCTAGAATGGCTCTAGAGTAGAGTACAAAAAGGCTCAATTGAAATATAAAGACTCAAGAAACCTCTAGTTTTGGCACTTGTTTTCACACTACTTTTCAATTGAAATATCAGAACTAAGATTGGAATAAACTAGACACCAATTATAGAACAAATTTTGAGCCAAAACAACAAGCACACTATTTTTCTTAGTTTTTAATTTTATCCAAATCACTTGGTTCTTTTTTTCTAATTTTGTTCTAGATGTCTAGAAAATTCAGTAAAGCTTTCAGCTAAAAATTCGTAGTAACCAATTCCTAGTAATTTTTACAAGTTTGTATGTTCAAGCTGCCAGCCCCAACGATTTCAACCTAGAAATCAAGAGTAGTGTTTATATTGCTTAATGCTTGGATAGTTACAATTTGTGTTTGCTTATGCTCAATTTTCTTGAATAACACAATTCAAGAGAGCTTAAGACTTATTTTGATTCACAAATCCAGCCACAACTCAGCACCACAACTCAACTTCTTCATAGGCATCATGTAGGAAACTTAGAAAACAAAACAAAGTTCAACAACAAGACTACTTCTAGGAATTGATTTAGAACATGTTATGAACTAAATAACATGCATGAATTAGACTCAAAATTCAAAAGATAGGCTAAAAATGACAAGAATATATTAACAAATGTACCTAGAATTCAATCAACAAAATCAAAATTCAACACAAACTTAGAACATAATGTGGAAATTATTATGACTAAACATGACTCAAAGACAACATGGATTAAGTGATTTATACTTAGATTTTGGTGTGTTTTTTTTCTAATCAATATTTTGGATGAAAATTTAGATCTAAAGGTTCAGCTCAAGAAGATTATGACTGAAAAATGATAGAACCTAAAATCAACACAAAAACATGATTCAAGAGTAGATCTATAAAATTTCAACCATAAAAATGCAAGAACAAGTGTAGATCTAAGATTTAATCAGTTTATTTTTTTGAATCTACTCTAAACAACACCAAACCACAAGAAAATGGAGGATATACATAGAGGATAAGATGAAGAACAAAGAATTAAAGTGAATTAACTAAACAAAAAGATAGAGGAAGCAAAAGAACATCACATAGACGAAGATGCTCTTGATACCACATGATGTAGCTCCATGTGGAGCTTGTAGGCCTTGGATCTTCTTCATCAATGGAGTCCTTTGCTTCTTTAAGATGACTGGAAGCGGAATGGAGAAGGAAGAAAGATGATTGAAGACAACTGCTGCACTTAGCGCACTGATCTCGCGCTTAGCACGCAGCCTTGATATTGATGCTCTGCCAGATTCTTCTATTGTGCTAAGCGCGCTTAGCGATGGATGCACGCTTAGCCCACTGATGAGCTAAGCTCAACTGTCACTTTTGGCACTTCATGACTTAGCCTATTTTTCTCCTGAAATCGCACAGATTTCATCATTAAATCCAATGGAAATATTCTAGAGACAACTTTAACAATAAAACAAGATTTATTTACAAAATCACTACAAAATAACCATAAATTGGGGAAACTATACAAGTTTTGGAAAATGTTTTCTATACAAAAGTTAGTCATATAAGACGACTAACAAACTCTCCCAAATTTACAATTTTGCTTGTCCTCAAGCAAAGAAAGAACAGTTCACTTGTCCTCAAGTGACAAGTTACAATGATCACTCAAAATGGTGTTTGCTTCATAAAGAAATTCAACCATATGAAATGAATATCATGGACTGCTTCAATCAATTGCTTTTCACAAAAATGCAGCTTTTCAAAGATAGGAACATGCACATTAGAGTCACAACTGAAATAAGCTAGTAAGGATGGCAGAAATCAATGAAGGATCATCAACCACAACCTCACAATCATTGTTTCACTCAAGCTCTAGTGTTTAGGCTCATTCCATCATAAACAACTAACACAAGTCCCAACCTTTGCATTTCATCTCATGTCATACAGCAATGAACACACAAAATAGAATCTGAAGGACTTTCTTGGCTTGTAATGGGGTTAGGCTTCCAACAAATCATAGTTTTTCTAGGATTCAAAAGCTTAGGTTCTAGGAGAGCATTCATCCATAGATAAACCTTCAGTTTTTCATTCATTCGCATCCCATACTTGCCTTTTATTTAGGCACTCAGCTTCATTTCATTATTTTGCAGCATACACACATATTAATTTCATTTGTATTTATTGTTTTTTTTAACACAATACATATAGAGACATTATGTGTATATACAGAAATAGTGTGTGTATGCTATTTATTTTGATCATTTCAATTCTTACCCAGTGCCTCCCCCAAATTTGGAACAAATTTACCTTGATGATTACTCCCCCAAATTTTGGACAAATTTGCTTTGAACCACACTTCCTGTGGATGATGCTCTCCTACAACCTAAGTCAAGGTAGCAAGAGATAACACTGTATAGGCTCAGGGTTCAATCAATCAATAATTCATTCAGCTCAAACTAGGTACAAGGGATAATTCATTCAAGCACATGGTCATCTTTTTGGCTAAGTGGCTATCACAATCAAACATGGCCTTCATCATCCTCAATTTCATGCATTCAATCCATACTTCAAAGATTCACGCAAAAATCAGTACCAAATGATAGTCGTTTCTCTCAAAATGTAAGGATCACACTCTCACTGGATACAGTTAATGATTCCTTCACAATCAATCTGATAAACTGACTAACATTTTCAGTCATACTTCCAATCACATGCTCATTCTCTTCTAATGGCTACAAGCTTGATCAAAACAATTATCTAGTCATTCCAATCCACTCAAATCATACAATTGCTCATTCAAATCATTCTTAAACACTCAATTCATGCAAAATAATCCACTGCATATCATTTTCAATCAATTCACTATTCAAACACGCTTTTGGTACAAGCAAACAACTCAAAGTGTTGAAATCTAAATAACTGAAATTTAAAAGAACTGAAATATAAAAACTGAAATTAAAATGACTGAACATAAATCATAAAATAACTGAAAATAAACTAAAATGGTCAAGATGCACAAATTTAAATGTCTTTCTCCTATGGTTGATGTTCATTAAGATCCAGTGCTGGAGCTGCTGATGAATCTTGGATAGGCTGCTCTTGCTCTGTGACTGGTGCAGATGGTATGGCATCATTAGGTATTGGTGCTGGGGATGGCTCTGGGATCTGGTCTGTAGAAGTCTCCTCCTCCTGAGCCATGTGTACACCTGCATCAAAATAAAAGGGCTCAGGAGGGGTGATCTCATCCTCCCCCTCTGTTGCTACTGCTATTCATTCCTCAGGAACAGGCTCCTAGGCTACGGAGGCCCCACCCCCTCTAGAAGGAGAAGGTTGGGCTCCTGGCCAGGCCACCTGTGCATCAAACTCATCCATGCTCATAATGGATGGCAAGCCCAAGCCCTGCAGGCTCTGCATGATGATGGACTGCCCCCTGTGTAGGCTCTGGAGCATGAAATGAAGCATCTAAGGTGTAAATGAAAAATCTGAGGGTCATGCATATAAAGGAGCTGAGGAAGGGGGAATCTCAGAAGATGGGGGAGCCTTAGACCTCTTCCCCTTGTCCTTGCACGACCCTCTGAAGGTAACTGAGAGGTCATCAAGGTTCCAACAATTTTCTTTACATAAGCCACATTAATAGTTGGACCAAGGCTCTCCAATGTCAATGAATTAGAAATGACTCCCCTGGCCTTGCACAGAGCAGTGATTAAGGCTGGAAACTCAAGCCTAGAAGAGTCATGCTGGGCGGTCAGAGAAATTTGAGTCGAAATAATATAGCCCAGGTTCATATCCATCTTTTGAATGATTCCATAAATCAACCTGGCCCTGTCTAATGTGATATCAGAGGTATGAGAGGTAGGGACCAGGTCAGAGAAAGATAGAACACTCCATGTCTAAGAGAGCATGGTAAGATTCTTCCGTAAGATCTTTAATGACAGTCCATCCCTTTCCAGGGATGCATAATCGAGCTACGGGTTCTTGTGGTTCTAGCTTCGAACGACAGAACCTGGAGTATACTGGAAAGTTCTCCCCCTCCTCAAGTATCACTGGGGTCTTAAGGAATGAGTTCAAGGTGTCTGCATCGAATTTCACCAAAGGACCTCTCACCCTCACCTGCTTAGGTGGTTTGTCCTTAGGGTCATAGAGGTTCGCATAAAACTCCTTTACGATGGCCACATCAATACTACCATCCACAAAGTTTGTCAACTCCTTATGCCAGTTTCTACGCTCGAGTTCTTCAGTAAATTCATCGAACTTAGTATGATGGAGAATGACATTCCTTTCAGGCAAAATCTTCCAAGGTACCACAATGTCGGTATATCTCTCCCAAGCCTCTTGGGATGTGAACCTGGATCTATCAAATCTGGACTGGGTAGGTGTAGAAGGAGCTTTCCTCTTCTTAGATGCCATCTTCAAAATATAAGACAAAACACATAAAAGATTATCACAGGTTATTTTCACAAAAATAGTAAAATAAAACTGAAATTTTGACTGGGCGCTTAGCGCAGCAGGCTAAGCTTAGCGCGCCTTATGAAATTTTACTCAAGCGCTTAGCATAGTAGGCTGGCGCTTAGCTCGAAGACACATAAAATATTTTTCTCTGCAGAATAGGCTTAGCGCATAGCTGAGCTTAGCCTAAGTCTATAATTTTCAAAACCAAAGAGAGTTGAGCTTAGCGCAGTAGGGCACTTAGCTCAACACAACCAGGGCTTAGCGCATAGACACGCTTAGCCTTATTCAAAGGAAAACTTACAGAAGCAAAGTGGCGCTTAGCCGTACAGGTCAGGCTTAGCACTGAACAAAAATTCTCAAAACCTTAATGTCTAAACACTAGTCCCGCTTAGCACACAAACACACTTAGTCGACTCATCACTTACGTTCATCAGTAGGCATGAACGCGCTTAGCGTGACATGGTCCGCTTAACGCGTTCATCTGGAAATCCAAAATTTTGACAGCTACGATGAACAGGCTAAGTGCATAGGCGCGCTTAGAATGTTCATCGCGATTTCCAGATAGAACCATAGGGGTCTTCGCCCCTTTCAGCCATATCGCCCCTAATGGGCTTCTAAGTTACCTAAAATCCTACATAGACTAACCCTAAAACTAATATCCTTAACCTAATAGCATACAACTAAGAAAACAAAAAGTCATCTATCCTAAGGTTTGAAGAATGAAAATGAAAATTGAAATGGACTAACTTACTTGGATTATTCTTGAAATGAAGCAATGAAGATGCAGGCAAGCAGTACACACACTATAGAAAGTACACAAGTGCTCAAGGTTAAGAAGGTGCAGAGGTTTGAGTGCAAAGGTAGTACCCAGAGTGCCTCTGCCTTTGATTTTTAAAAACTGAAATTCGTATGGCACTCTTAGCGCACAGCTGCGCTTAGCGTGCCAACGTGATGTTTAAGTTTAAAACTCAAGCGCTTAGCCTAGCCTCGCGCTAAGCCCTACTTGAAGTTGTAAAGTCCCGTAAGCATTTGGGGCTCAGCGCGGCAGGTTGTGCTTAGCGCTTTCTACAACACAAAATAATTTTCTGTAATATGCGCTTAGACTGAGATCTGAGGCTTAGCGTACCATCAACCTTCAACTTACAGAGAGTAGTTTAGGCTTAGTGCAACAGGCGCGCTAAGCGCACTTTTAGGAATTCAAAACCCATAAGAGATTGGCACTTAGCGCTTCCTGGCCCGCTAAGCCCAACTTTAAAACTCAAGTTACAGAATGGATCTGGGGCTTAGTGCAGGATAGCGCGCTTAGCATTGCTACAACAAAATTTTTCCAGAGAAGAAGTGGCGTTTAGCACATCATTCACGCTAAGCCCGCTGGTTAAAGTTCAATTACCGCAAAGATGTGGGGCTTAGCGCAGTGATGTGCGCTTAGCTGAACTATTCAGCCAACCAATCAGGGGTCTATGCGCTTAGCGTGAGCAAGCTCGGGCTTAGCACGTGAAGACTGAGCGCTTAGCGCATGGTCTACGCTTAGCGGATAGACAATTGCAAAAAACATTCTAAGTCTTTTTCTGCCTATCTCTTCACACTAGCTCAAAACCCCTTGTTCATCACTGAAAAGGCTCAAATTAATCACAATCACAAGCAAGATATCCTAACTACATGCAAGAGATAAGAATGAAAAATAGAAAAGAGAAAGAAAAGTTGGGTTGCCTCCCAGTAAGCGCTCTTTTAACGTCACTAGCTTGACGCATTGTCCTGTTATCCAGGATCCAACAGAGTTCCTACTTCAAGGACCTTCTTCTCAGGTCTCTTTTCCTCCATCACATGCACTTTAAGACAAACATTTTGGCTAGTGGATCTTTGTCCTCCTGGAACAAATCAAAGCTGATCTTCTGATCTTCTATGCCCATCTGCAGAATCTTCTTCCCCATGTCTACCATGCAGCTTGCAATAGAAATGAATGGGCGGCCAAGAATGAGAGGAATATCAACATCCTCTTCTGTATCTATGACAAAAAAATCAGCTAGAAATATAAGGTGTTTAACCTTCACCAAAACATCTTCAATGACTCCATATGGCCTTGTAATGGAGCAGTCAGCTAATTGGAGGGTCATGCGTGTGGGCATTATCTCTATCTCTCCAAGTCACCGGCACATGGAAAGAGGAATTAAATTGATACTAGCTCCCAAGTCTATGAGAGCTTTGCCTACCACAACCTCACCAATAGAACACGGTATTGTGACAACTCCCAGATCTTTGTGCTTGGGTGGAAGAATGCGTTGAATAATAGCATTGCAGTTACCTTCCACAACAATTTTGTCACTATGGATGTACCGGTTCTTCTTGGTTAACATATCCTTCAAAAATTTGGCATAGAGGGGCATTTGCTGAAGTGCTTCTCCAAATGGCAAAGTAATTTCCAGTTTCTTGAGGATATCAAGAAATATGGCCAAATATCGCTCTTTATCTTTCCGGGAGGGTACCAATGGATAAGGTACCTCTTTGCATTCAATAGGAGTAGCCTCTTTCTTCTTTTCTATGTTAGCCTCACTCTTGCCCTTCTTCTTCTCAATCTCAACAACCTTCTCTTTTTGTTTTTCATTTTTCAATTTTTTTTCTTTTTCTTCTTTTTCTTCTTTTTCTTTTGTTCCTTTTTCTTTTTCTTCCTTCTTCTTTATTTTCTCTTGATAGTCTCTTATTGGTGTCTCTCCTTCTTCATCACCTTCTGCTTCCTCAACAATTTCTTCAAGTTCAACTAAATCATCAACCAGTTCTAGTGCCAATTCATCAGCCAGCTGTGGTTTAACTCCCTCCACCTTCTGATCAGCTCCACTTTCCTCTGCTTGAATCGCCATTTTTCTTCTAGTCATCACAGCTTTGCACTCTTCTTTAGGATTTTTCTCAGTGCTTGCTATAAAGTTGTTTGATGGTCTTTCAGCTAATTGCTTTGCAAGCTGGCCCACCTGGACTTCCAAATTCTTAATTGCAGACTCAGTGCTCTTTTGGTTAGACATTGACACTTGCATGAATTGAGCTAGAGTCTCTTCCAACTTTGTGGTTCGGTCATAAAGACTTGGCATATGTTGTTGTGGCCATGTAGATGAACCAGGGAGATTTTGCCACTGCCTCTGCTGTTGATACAGTTGGTTGTTCTGAAATCTTGGAAATCCACTTGTATTGAAATTACCTCTGGGCTGATTCCCCATATAATTGACTTCATGTGCAATTTTCTCTTCATTAGGGATACAACATCCAGATTCATGAGCTCCACCACAAATTGTACATCCTGCAACCTGCATAATAGAAGAATGTGAAGTTTGTGCAGGATGAAGCTGAGTTGGCAACTTACTGACTGTTTCTGTTAGTGTCTCGAGTTGCTTGGATAGAAACTTGTTTTGTGCCAATAGATCGTCCTGTGAGGTTAGCTCCAATAAATGCTTCTTGGTAGGAATATGGGCTCAGTCTCTCAAAATGGCAATGTCACTAGCAGTCATGCTTTCAATTACGTCCATTGCTTCGTCGGGGGTCTTCATTTTGATCTTACCCCCAGCTGAAGCATCCAAGAGCTGCTTAGATTGTGGTCTCAACCCATCTATGAATATGTTGAGCTATATTGGTTCTGAAAAACCGTGAGTGTGAGTCTTCCGCAATAAACCTCTAAATCTTTCAAGTGCCTCACTCAATGATTCATCTGGAAACTGGTGGAAGGAAGAGATGGCAGCTTTGTCTTCTGCAGTCTTTGATTCAGGAAAGTACTTTTTTAAGAACTTTTCTACCACTTCATCTCATGACTTCAGACTGTTTCCTTTAAAAGAATGAAGTCACCTCTTAGCTTCTCCAGATAAAGAAAATGAGAATAGACACAACTTGATTGCATCCGCAGGCACACCCGCCAACCTAATATTATTGCAATACTAGTGAAAAATTGTGGCACAGTAGAACTTGAATAATCCTCCAGGTTACTCTTCTTGGATCTTCAGCCATGATTGTATCTTCAATAGATTCTATATGAGAATGCCCTGCAATAGGAAAACTAGAAGATGCCTCAGAAGATCGAGGTTCTTCTTCTGGAGCTGCTACTGCTTCTAAATCCTACAAAAAATTTCTGATTCTCTCTAAATTACGCCTTCAACAAGTGGCATTAATCTCCAAATCAATGGGAATCAAATCACCTTCAGTAGATCTTCTTTGCATACAAGAAAATAGAACAGCAATTATCCAATTCAAAAGAACAATGAATGTACAGTAACTGAAATATAAACAAAAGAATCAATGAATCAAAGAGAAAAATATAAAGCAAAGCCGTAAAACTCAACTAAAATCTTCTTCAATCTAGTTCCCCAGCAACGACGCCATAAATACTTTGTTGGATTTTGTTGGATCAAGTGGCCTCAGAATAATTAAGAAGGGGGGGGGGTTGAATTAATTATTAATGAGCCTTGACTAATTAAAAAACTTATCCTTCTTAATGTTACTAGATTCAATTAGGCTTTACTACTAAGTTATGAGAAAGTAAAGAACAAAAACAATAACTTAGACAAAAGTAAAGCGAAAATAAAAGAACACAGCGAAAATTAAAGAGTGTGGGGAAGAAGAAGACAAACACAAGATTTATACTGGTTTGGCCACAAACCATGCCTGCATCCAGTCCCCAAGCAACCTACGGTTCTTGAGATTTCTTTCAACCTTGTACAATCTTTTACAAGCCAAAGATCCACAAGGAATGTACCCTCCCTTGTTCTCTTTGAAAAACCAAGTGGATGTACCCTCCACTTGAACTGATCCACAAGAGATGCACCCTCTTTTGTTCTCAGTATAACAATCCCCAAGTAGATGTACCTTCTACTTGTACCACAAATGATGTACCCTCCAATGTGTTGGGACAAAGAATTCTCCAGCAGTTAGTCCTTTGAATCTTTGTAAGGGGAAACAAAAGATATCTCAGGCGGTTAGTCCTTTGAAATGTTTTGCTTAAGGGGAAGGGAAGAATCAAAAGAATTCTCAGGCGGTTAGTCCTTTGAATCTTTTGTCAAGAGAGAAGAGAGAGACAAAAGAATTCAGGCAGTTAGTCCTTCTATTCTTTTGGCAAAGGGAGAAGAGAATGAAGAAAAAGAATAGCACAAGTTTTTGGTCAATAAACTTTTCTTGAAAGAGAAAGTATTGAACAAAAGCTCTTAGAAAGATGAAAAGAATTGAATCAGAAAGTTCTATAAAACATGTTATCAAAATTCATGCCATGGTCACATATTTATAGTCATTTGATGACTCAAGTTAAAGTTTGTGACTCTTTGCAATTTCTTTAAAACTAGTCACTTAAAAAGTTGTGACTTTTGAAAAAAATCTTCAGAAACAAGTCACTTGAAGAATTTTGACTTTTGGAAATGTATTTTTCGAAATTAGTCACTAGTAATCGATTACCATTAAGGCGTAATCGATTACACATCAAAAGATGTGACTCTTCATTTTGAATTTTGAAAATTAAAACATTTATAAGTTGTAACTCTTGAAATTTGAAATCTTAACGTTTTAAAACACTGGTAATCGATTACTACCTTCTGGTAATCGATTACCAGAGAGTAAAACTCTTTGGTAATGATTTTGTGAAAACTTGTTGTGCTACTCAATGTTTTGAAAAACTTTTTTAGTACTTATCTTGATTGAGTCTTCTATTGATTCTTGAATCTTGAGTCTTGAATCTTGATCTTGATTATTCTTGAATCTTGATTCTTGAAACTTTATTCTTGAATCTTGAAACTTGATTCTTGAATCTTTCAAATTTTCTTAACTCTTGATTCTTTGACATCATCAAAATAACCTTGGAAGACATTGCTTCCACAGATTTCCCCTACAGTTACGTTTTGGTCCACTTTTTCTTTATAGAAATATGTTCAAGGGAAATCTGGTTTGCCAGAAAGCGCACCGGATCGTCAAGTATTTAAAATTAAAATGGATGAATCCGAGTATCGAACTCAGGGAACTAGTCTTAGACAGGGTTAAATTCAGAAATAAGGCATTGTTGAAAGAAACATTGATAATTGATGATTTAGAACAGAATTAAACTAAGTATAGGCTAAAAATAGTAAAAATGAAAGTAAGTAAGATTGACAAGAGTAGGTAAAGATGTTGGGTCTTTCTAACAAACCAACTGATGTACATAAAGATGTTTCTCTAATTAATCATGCTTTTGTGTTCTATGTTGTAGCCTAAATTACTAAACCTTGATCCCTAGTTAGACTGAATCAATCCAAGCTTCGTCCTCAGATCCCTCTTGTTGGACTAAGCTCACTTTAGACAGCCCTCCTAGGTTTAGACTAACTTAAACTAAGCTTCATTCTCAGATCCCTCTTGTTGGACTAGACTTAGACCAAACAGCATTATTGTAATAGCATATTTAAAACCAAAACTTAATCCGCAAATGCCTCCTGTAAGACTAAGTTTCAATTCTGCTTCATTCAAGTTCTAAGGCAACAATACATTTCCCAATGCTAAAGTCACCTAACTAGGCACACAAATGGTTGACCAAACCAAGAGCATATGGAATTTAAGCACTGAAAGAAGCATTGAACAAAATAAACACAATCAATTAGATATTAAAGTAATTACATCAGTTGTTCTTTAGAAATCCCCAACAAGGGTGTTTAACCAGCCATTACAGAAGAAACCATAACAATAATGAGATTACAAAACCTAGGTATCTCTTCAAAAGCTGCTCCTCTTGCCGGCTCCAGAGCTCTTTTCCTAAAATAGGCAATGTGGTGTGCTATTGAATGTTGTAAAAATCTTCTGTAAAAGTTATGTACCCTAATTCTGCACAAGACAGGCTTTAAATAGGGTCTGAATTCACGATGTTACACTTAGCACCACCCTCGCGCTTAGTGCGATTAAGTGGATTTGAGCTTAGCGCCAGTCGTGCGCTGAGCCTGGCTGAAGACAACTATTGCGCTTAGCGCACTGATCTCGCGCTTAGCGTGCAGCCTTGATATTGATGCTCTGCCAGATTCTTCTGTTGTGCTAAGCGCGCTTAATCTGCGCTTAGCCCAATAATGAGCTAAGCTCAACTGTCACTTTTGGCACTTCATGACTTAGCCTCTTTTTCACCTAAAATTGCACAGATTTCATCATTAAATCCAATGAAAATATTCTAGAGACAGCTTTAACAATAAAACAAGATTTATTTACAAAATCACTACTAAATAACCATAAATTGGGGAAACTATACAAGTTTTGGAAAATGTTTTCTATACAAAAGTTAGTCGTATAAGACGACTAACAAAGACATTGAAATCTTTTGAAAGGTAAATGAAGGCATTGTCGTCTTTTGAAATTGTAAATGACTGAAGACATTGAAGTCTTTTGAAAAGAAAATGAAGACATTGTCATCTTTTCAAAGCACAAATGACTAAAGACATTGAAGTCTTTTGAAAGGTAAATGAAGGCATTGTCGTCTTTTGAAATTGTAAATGGCTGAAGACATCGAAGTCTTTTGAAATGTAAATAAAGACATTATCATCTTTTGAAAGCGTAAATGACTGAAGACATTAAAGTCTTTTGAAAATTTAATGAAGACATTGTCGTCTTTTGAAAGCTCAAATAACTGAAGACATTGAAGTCTTTTGAAAAGTAAATAAAGACATTGTCGTCGTTTGAAAGCGTAAATGACTGAAGACATTTAAGTCTTTTGAAATGTAAATGAACACATTGTCGTCTTGACAAAAGACACTGATAGTCTTTGAAATGTAAAGAAGACTGTGATAGTCTTGACAAAAGGTCAAAAGACATCAATAGTCTTGTTGGATTTCCCCTGCAGTTACTTTTTGGTCCACTTTTTCTTTATACAAATATGTTCAAGGGAAATCTAGTTTGTCGGAAAGCTCACCGGATTGTCAAGCATTTAAAATTAAAATGGATGAATCCGAGTATCAAACTCAGGGAACTAGTCTTAGATAGGGTTAAATTTAGAAATAAGGAATTGTTGAAAGAAACAATAATAATTGATGATTTAGAACAGGATTAAACTAAGTCTAGGCTAAAAACAGTAAAAATGCAAGTAAGTAAAATTGACAGCAGTAGGTAAAGATGTTGGGTCTTTCTAACAAACCAGCTGATGTATATAAAGATATTTCTATAATCAATCATGCTTTTGTGTTCTATGTTGTTGCCTAAATTACTAAACCTCGATCCCTACTTAGACTAAATTAATCCAAGCTTCGTCCTCAGATCCTTCTTGTTGGACTAGGCTCAATTTAGACAGCCTTCCTAGGTTTAGAATAACTTAAACTAAGCTTCATTCTCAAATCCCTCTTGTTGGACTAGACTCAGCTTAAATGGCTTACAAAAGTTTAGACTAATTTAGCCTAAGCTTTGTCCTTAGATCCCTCTTGTTGGACTAGACTTAGACCAAACAGCATTATTGTAACAACATATTTAAAACCAAAACTTAATCCACAGATCCCTTTTATAAGACTAAGTTACAATTATGCTTCATTCAAGTTCTAAGACAACAATACATTTCCCAATGCTAAAGCCACCTAACTAGGCACACACATGGTTGATCAAACCAAGAGCATACATAATTTAGGCACTGAAAAAAGCATTAAACACAAGAAACACAATCAATTAGATATTAAAATAATTACATCAGTTGTTCTTTAGAAATCCCCAACAAGGGTGTTTAGCCAGCCATTTACAGAAGAAACCCTAACAATAATGAGATTACAAAACCTAGGTATCTCTGCAAAAGCTGCTCCTTTTGCTGGCTCTAGAGCTCTTTTCCTGAAATAGGCACTGTGGTGTGCTCTAGAATGTTGTAAAAATCGGTTGTAAAAGTTCTGTACCCTAATTCTGCACAAGACAGGCTTTAAATAGGCTCTGAATTCACGACGTTGCGCTTAGCGCCACCCTCACGCTTAGCGTGATTAAGTGGATTTAAGCTTAGCGCTAGTCGTGTGCTGAGCCTGGCTGAAGACAACTCTTGCGCTTAGTTCACTGATCTCACGCTTAGCGTGCGACCTTGATATTGATGCTCTACCAGATTCTTCTGTTGCACTATGCGTGCTTAAGCTGCACTTAACGGTGGATGCGCGCTTAGTCCACTGATGAGCTAAGCTCAACTATCACTTTTAGCACTTCATGACTTAGCCTATTTTTTGTTGGACAAGTGGCCTCAAATATCTTAAGAAGGGGGGGGGGGTTGAATTAAGATATCACAAACTATTTCCCCAATTAAAATTTTACTTCACTTTCTATTCAAGTTATAAATTCCCTTAATAATGAACTTCTTAAATATTGATTCAAATAGAGCAATTTGAATATGAATATAAAACAATAATAAATAAAGGAGTTTAAGGGAAGAGAAAGTGCAAACTCAGATTTATACTGGTTCGACCACACCCTTGTGCCTACGTCCAGTCCCCAAGCAACCCGCTTGAGAGTTCCACTATCTTGTAAATTCCTTTTACAAGTTCTAAACACACAAGGACAATCCTTCCTTTGTGTTTATAATTCTTTTACAACAAGAGACCCTCGGTCTCTTAATCCCTTTTCAGAATAAAGAAGAAGAGAAGAAGAAATCTCTCTTGAAAGAGATAGATTGAACAATTTGAGCACTCAAATAATTCCTTATTGAATCACAAGTGTTTTGGCCAAGGAATTTGTAAGAGGATAAAACGATTTTGCTTTTTAAGAGGATAAGACCTTTTTGTTTTGAAAAACTCTTAGCAAATTCGTGTCTCAAGTCACATATATATAAGCCTTTGATGGCCATTTAAGAATCAAATAAAAAGATGTGACTGTTGAGAATATTTTCTGAAAAACTCCTCTGGTAATCGATTACAGTATGTGTGTAATCGATTACAAGCTTTAAAATTTGAATTAAAACGTTCAATAACTGTTGGTAATCAATTACCATATATGTGTAATCGATTACACAGTGCAAATTTTGAATTCAAATTTTAATAGCTGTTTTAAATCATTTCTGGCCACTGGTAATCGATTACATCCTCTGGTAATCAATTACCAGAGAGTAAATTTCTTGAAAAAGACTTTTTAACTTAAATTTCTTGGCCAAACCTTTTGCTACTTCAGTTAGAAATTCCCTTCCTATTTAATATACCCTTCCTAAGACTCTAGAGACTGTCTTGATCATCCATCTTGAATATCTTTAATTTCTTTGTCTTGAATAAAGCTTTGAGAAGCATGTGATCCTTTGGCATCATCAAAACATTCAGCTTGATCCTTTGTCTACAATCTCCCCCTTTTTCATGATGACAATCCCTAAAATCAAGACAAGCTATATACAAGATGATAGCACGTTCACACAACCCGTACTCCCCCTATCTTTTGGCATGTATGCCTAACTTTAATGATTTAATTGATTCCTAACCCAAGTTCTAAGTTCTCTCCCCCTTTGGCAACATCAAAAAGAACTAAGCAAAACAATCAATATCCAAACAGAGACAAACAATAAACCAAAATAAGTCCATACACTGTCATAACCAACCAAAGCAAAGTCGAGAAATATAATAAAAGTGCAAAATTAGGATAACTAGAGCAACAAAAAGCCAAATACACGGCGATAAAACTAAGTACTAATAATACTTAATTATAATAATAACAAATAAGCTAAGAGGATGATGGAGGCAGTGGTGGTGGATCAAAGCAAGTACGGATGAAGGAGACATCTTCTTCAACCTTGGTGATCCTTGATTCCATGGCATCGAACTGCATGTCGACTTGCAATTCCATGGCATCAAACTTGTCACCAACAAAAGTCTGAAGACCATCGAACTTGTCCAAAAGCTTTCGAAGAAGAGAGGAATTATCTTCAACTGGTAGGTTGTCTTCATCATTAGCGGGTTGAGCACCCTTTTTGACCCAAGAGCCATCATGCTCTTTGCGGTAACCAAAATAGGCAATCACAGCAGCACCAATTAAAAAGGATCTCTTGATTGGAACGTAAGGTTCAGAATCAAGAGGAATTTGAAAATGGCGAAAAAAGAGAGTGACAAGGTGTGGATATGGCAATGGAGCATTTAATCGCAATGCCTTATGCATGCGATATCTGACTAAGTGTGCCCAGTCAAGTTGACGCCCGGTATGAAAGGCCCACATGATAACAAGATCTTCCTCAAAAACCTGGGCAAGGTTGGAAGATCGTGGAAGCAAAATATGCACAATTAGATAATGAAGGATGCGGCTTTCAAAAGCCAATGAACCGACAAGAAGGCGTACGGTCATATCCGCGTGGTTGGTGCAAACCAACTGGCGGGCATCATGTGCAGAGAAATCAAATTTCCAATCGTCATTCAGTGTACCTTCAAATGGTACACCGTCACTGGACAATTGGGTTAAGTCATGGAAAAGGGATTGGTCAATGACCATTTTTATCCCAAAAACCTCAGAAAACAAGGTGTTGTCCTGAATTTCAAGGTTACAATAAAAAGCTTTAACCAATTCATGATAAACAGGCAATTGTAATGACATGAAAGGTATGAGACCTAAGTTCTGAAATGCTTGAATGCAATCAAAACTTTCAGCAGAAAAGAATTCCATATCTATAAACTTAGGGTCGATAATGGAACGAGATGAGAAAAGGTTTGAGTACCATTGCTGCTGTTCTTCGGAAGAAAACAATGTGGAAGAGGATAAGGAGGGTGGAATTGGTGTTGTGGATGCACTGGTGGTTCCGGAACGATGAGCTCTTGAAGCCAAAGCAGAGGTGGATGATCCCTTACGTTTCTTTGATGATTCTACCATATGATGGAGTTTTTTCAAATTGAAATCCGTGAAATCAAAAGAAAATTGAAAAAGAAGTAGATTGCAAGTTACGGGAGTCGATTTGATGAAGAAATGAGTAAGATAGGAAGGTTTGAAGGTTTGGGAATGGAGGGACGTCGCAAGGAGGAAGAGGTTGCGCAGGGGTTTCTGAAAAACGTGATATTTATAGACCAGGACGCATTGTAATTGATTACAAGTAATGGTAATCGATTACAGGTGGAGGCAGCCTACTGGTAATCGATTGCATGAATACTGTAATCGATTACAGGCCATCTGTTCTGGTGTAATTGATTACAATATTCATGTAATCGATTACCAGAACAAAACAATAGCCTTTTCCTAAAAGAAAACTTATTTCTAAGTCTAAAAACTTATACTATCTTAAGAGTTAATTATACTAACAAGAAAAGTAAACTAAATTAAACAAAAACAAGCGTCATACTTAATCAAAAGACAATCAATCAATCATAAACCTTACCTATCCAAATCACTAAGGTCTAAAAGTCCTAATTCTCTTCTTATTGAAAAGAATATATCCTTTGGGAGAGGTTTTGTAAAGATATCAGCAAGTTGATTCTTTGTATCAACAAACTCTAGCAAACAATCTCCCTTTAGAACATGATCTCTTAGAAAATGGTGCCTAATTTCTATATGTTTCGTTCTAGAATGTTGTACAGGGTTTTTGGATAGATTTATGGCACTAGTATTATCACACCTAATAGGTATGCGATCAAGAAGGATACCATAGTCAGATAATTGTTGATTCATCCATAAAATTTGTGCACAACAACTGCCGGTAGAGATATATTCCGCTTCAGCAGTGGATAAAACAACACTGTTTTGTTTCTTACTATGCCATGAGACAAGAGTGGGTCCAATGAATTGGCAAGTTCCACTTGTGCTTTTTCTATCAGTTTTAGATCCGGCAAAGTCAGAATCAGAATATCCTATTAAGTTACATGTTGAGTTCTTAGGATACCATAATCCTAAATTGATTGTACCTAATAGATATCTCATGATTCTCTTTACTGCACTTAAATGTGATTGTTTGGGGTTGGATTGAAACCCAGCACACATGCATACACTAAACATAATATCAGGTCTACTAGCAGATAAATAGAGAAGAGATCCGATCATACCTCGATACTGTTTAATGTCTATAGACTGACCAGATTCATCTTTATCTAAGTAACATCTAGTGCTCATCGGTGTAGCCATGTGTTTTGCACTTTCCATCCCAAATCTTTTGATCAATTCCTTGCAGTACTTGGCTTGGTTGATGAATATACCTCCTTGAGTTTGCTTGATTTGTAATCCCAGGAAGTACTTTAGTTCTCCCATCATTGACATTTCAAATTCACTTTGCATATCAAGGGAAAACTCCTTGCACAATGAATCATTAGTGGATCCAAAAATTATATCATCAAAATATATTTGAACCAACAAAATATCATTATGCTTTCTCTTTATGAACAATGTGGTATCCACTTTTCCTCTAGAAAATTCTTTTTCTAGGAGAAAATTGCTTAAACGTTCATACCGTGCCCTAGGGGCTTGTTTCAAACCATAAAGAGCCTTTTGCAATTTATAAACATGATTTGGTTTATTCGGGATTTTAAAACCTGGGGGTTGTTCAACATATACTTCTTCTTGAGTTAAGCCATTTAGAAAAGCACTTTTAACATACATTTGATAGAGCTTAAAATCCATTATGGATGCATATGCTAAGAGCATTCTAATGGCTTCTAATCTTGCAACAGGAGCATATGTTTCTTCATAGTCTATTCCCTCTTCTTGATTATACCCTTTTGCTACTAACCTATCCTTATTTATAATAATTATGCCATGTTCATCTAATTTATTTCTAAAAACCCATTTTGTTCCTATGACAGGATAATTTTTAGATTTTTTTACTAGTTTCCACACATTGTTTCTTTCAAATTGATTCAGTTCTTCTTGCATGGCAATGATCCAGTTATCATCTACTATGGCTTCTTTTATATTTTTAGGTTCAATCATAGAAACAAAAGCCATATTATTGCATAAATCTTTAAGAGAATATCTAGTTGTTACCCCTTTTGAGATATCACCAATAATGTTGTCGAGGGGATGATCTCTTGAGGCTTTCCATTCTCTAGGAAGTTCATTATTTGCTCTAACTCCATTATCTTGAGAATTCTCATTGCTTCCTTCATCTTTTTCTTTAGAGTCATTTCCATGAATATGTGTATCTTCTAAGGAATCAGAAATATCATCTAAAAAATCCTTCCTTGGAAGAATGGCATTAGACTCATCAAAGGAAACATGTATAGACTCTTCAATTGTCATTGTTCTTTTATTATATATTCTATAAGCTTTACTATGCAGAGAATATCCAAGAAAAATACCTTCATCTAACTTAGCATCAAATTTTCCTAAGTTATCTTTTCCATTATTCAATACAAAACATTTACAACCAAAGATATGAAGATGTGAGATGTTTGGTTTTCTGCCATTGAATAATTCATATGAAGTTTTCTTTAAAATGGGTCTTATTAAAGCCCTATTTAAAATGTAGCATGCAGTGTTAACGGCTTCAGCCCAAAAGTATTTTGGAAGAGGAGTATCATTTAATAAAGTTCTAGCAATCTCTTCCAAAGATCTATTTTTCCTTTCAACAACACCATTTTGTTGAGGGGTTCTTGGTGCAGAAAAGTTATGCTTAATCCCATGCTTATCACAAAATAATTCAAATTCTTTATTTTCAAACTCACCCCCATGATCACTCCTAATAGATATAATCTTGAGATTTTTCTTATTTTGAAAGATTTTTGCAAGTTTTCTAAATGCTTGAAATGCATCATTCTTATGAGTGATAAAGAGAGTCCATGTGTATCTAGAATAATCATCAACTATAACAAGAGCATAGTAACTTCCTCCAAAACTCATGATTCTAGAAGGACCAAACAAATCCATATGTAGTAATTGTAAAGGTTGCGTAGATGAAACAATGTTTTTAGATTTGAAAGAAACTCTAGTTTGTTTTCCCTTTTGACATGCATTACATAGCCTATCTTTTTCAAATCTTAGTTTTGGCAAACCAACAACTAAATCTTTTGATATTAATCTATTTAAGTGTTCCATGTTTATATGTGCAATCCATTTATGCCACAACCATGGATCATCATCTTTACTAAGAAAACATTGATTATTATCTAGTTTTTGACTTAAGTCTATCATGTAAACATTGTTGACTCTAAACCCTAGATGCTTTATTTTTGTATCATGTTCATGTTCAATGACACACTTTTGAGAATCAAATGATACCAGATAGCCTTTGTCACATAATTGACTCACACTAAGCAGACTATGTTTAAGACCTTCAACAAGTAGAACATTTTCAATGGAGGTTGAAGAATTTGTACCTATTTTTCCAACTCCAAGAATTCTACCTTTATTGTTGTCACCATAAGTTACATGTCCGCTTTTCTTGGGAGAGATATGTGTGAATTTTGATGCGTCTCCCGTCATATGTTTTGAGCATCCGCTATCTATGTACCGCTTTTTCCTCAAGGGTTCCTACAAAATCAAGGTTGTGACTTAGGTACCCAAACTTTATTGGGTCCTTGTGTGTTAGTATGAATTACGGATCCTTTTGGGACCCAAATCATTTTAATTTTGTTACAATTTCTTCTAAAATAGCGTGTAGATGTGCCATGCCCTTTTCTTCCACAATAAAAACATGTGATAGAACTAGAATTATATTTTAGTGGGGAAGTAGAGAAGTTTTTATGAAATTTTTGTTGTTTTTCAGATTTATATCCTAGTCCAGCCTTATTGGAGACATATCTTTGTTTTCCTAATATGGCATCTAAATTATTTTTACTATAAGAAAATTTTGCAAGTGAGTTTTTCAACTCTTTAATTTCTTTTTCATATTTTTCATAACAACTACAAGAATCTGACATTTTCTTGTCAGAAATAGTAGAGATATGAACTTTTTCATTTGATTTAGAATTTGAGACTTCATTTCTAAGATGATCTAATTCTTTGTTTAATTTTGAAATTTCATTTTCTAAATTTGAAATTGTTTTCTTAGAAGATGAAACTAACTTTGCAAGTTTAATTGACTCTTTATGCAGATCAGCAAATGCATCTTGCAATTCATCAAAAGAAATAGATAAGTTATTTGAAGATGTTACCTCTTCATCACTTTCATAACTTTTAGCCATAAGGCAGAGGTTTATCTCTTCATTTTCTGAATCTTCAGAAGATTCCATATCGTTTTCATCCCATGTGATGTATGCTTTCTTCAATTTCTTTTCATTAATATTTTTCTTTTCAGACTTCTCCATCTTTTTCTTGAACATGGCACAATCAACCCTCAGATGTCCAGGTTGATTGCACTCAAAGCATTTTAGAGTAGAGGATGAAGTTTCTATCCTTCTTTTAAATTTAAAATTGGGTCGCTTTTGATTTCCTCTGACTCTCAGGAACTTGTTGAACCTTTTTACAAAAAGACTAATATCTTCATCATTATCCAAGTCAATTGAATCTTCTTTATCACTGTCTTCTTGGATTGCAGATGAAGCTTTAAGAACGATTCCCTTCTTCTTCTTATCAGTTTCTTCATGTTGATTTAATCTCAATAATTCCATTTCATGCTCCTGCAATTTTCCAAATAGCATAGCAAGAGACATACTAGACAAATCTTGAGATTTTGTAATGGCTGTTACCTTTGGTTGCCATTCTCTATTAAGACATCTTAAAACTTTATTTACTAGATCTTCATTTTGAAAAGTTTTTCCTAGAGATGCAAGATGATTAACTATGTGTGTGAACCTCTTTTGTATGTCTTGTATACTTTCATTTACATTCATCCTAAACATTTCATATTCACGAGTTAATGTGTTTATCCTAGATCTTTTAACATCTGTTGTGCCTTCATGTGTTACTTGTAGTGTATCCCACATATCCTTAGCACTTTTACAATTTGAAACCCTAAAGTATTCATCTATTCCTTGGGCAGATGTAATAATATTTTTGGCCTTTAAATTATATTGTACTAATCTTCTTTCTTCCTCAGTCCAATCTGCTCTAGGTTTTTCTATTGTTGCACTTCCGGCCACTATAGAGGGAACATAAGGTCCTTGTTCTATGGCTTCCCAAATATTTAAATCTATTGCCTCTATAAAGATTTGCATGCGGGTTTTCCAGTAGTGGTAACCCACTCCATTAAAAATGGGAGGTCTATTTATAGAATTTCCCTCGGGAAACAAGTAGTTTGATGAGGCCATAATTCTTGAAGCTTCTAAACTTTATACAAGAATGAAGCTCTGATACCACTTGTTGGACAAGTGGCCTCAAATATCTTAAGAAGGGGGGGGGGGTTGAATTAAGATATCACAAACTATTTCCCCAATTAAAATTTTACTTCACTTTCTATTCAAGTTATAAATTCCCTTAATAATGAACTTCTTAAATATTGATTCAAATAGAGCAATTTGAATATGAATATAAAACAATAATAAATAAAGGAGTTTAAGGGAAGAGAAAGTGCAAACTCATATTTATACTGGTTCGGCCACACCCTTGTGCCTACGTCCAGTCCCCAAGCAACCCGCTTGAGAGTTCCACTATCTTGTAAATTCCTTTTACAAGTTCTAAACACACAAGGACAATCCTTCCTTTGTGTTTATAATTCTTTTACAATAAGAGACCCTCGTTCTCTTAATCCCTTTTCAGAATAAAGAAGAAGAGAAGAAGAAATCTCTCTAGAAAGAGATAGATTGAACAATTTGAGCACTCAAATAATTCCTTATTGAATCACAAGTGTTTTGGCCAAGG
Source organism: Glycine max (assembly GCF_000004515.6). Taxonomy (NCBI): domain Eukaryota; kingdom Viridiplantae; phylum Streptophyta; class Magnoliopsida; order Fabales; family Fabaceae; genus Glycine; species Glycine max. The sequence goes on along the minus strand of NC_016091.4, from coordinate 23,508,985 downwards.
AATTTGTAAGAGGATAAAACGATTTTGCTTTTTAAGAGGATAAGACCTTTTTGTTCTGAAAAACTCTTAGCAAATTCGTGTCTCAAGTCACATATATATAAGCCTTTGATGGCCATTTAAGAATCAAATAAAAAGATGTGACTGTTGAGAATATTTTCTGAAAAACTCCTTTGGTAATCGATTACAGTATGTGTGTAATCGATTACAAGCTTTAAAATTTGAATTAAAACGTTCAATAACTGCTGGTAATCGATTACCATATATGTGTAATCGATTACAGAGTGCAAATTTTGAATTCAAATTTTAATAGCTGTTGTAAATCATTTTTGGCCACTGGTAATCGATTACATCCTCTGGTAATCGATTACCAGAGAGTAAATTTCTTGAAAAAGACTTTTTAACTTAAATTTCTTGGCCAAACCTTTTGCTACTTCAGTTAGAAATTCCCTTCCTATTTAATATACCTTTCCTAAGACTCTAGAGACTGTCTTGATCATCCATCTTGAATATCTTTAATTTCTTTGTCTTGAATAAAGCTTTGAGAAGCATGTGATCCTTTGGCATCATCAAAACATTCAGCTTGATCCTTTGTCTACATTTTTCACCTGAAATTGCACAGATTTCATCATTAAATCCAATGGAAATATTCTAGAGACAGCTTTAACAATACAACAAGATTTATTTACAAAATCACTACAAAATAACCATAAATTGGGGAAACTATACAAGTTTTGGAAAATGTTTTCTATACAAAAGTTAGTCGTATAAGACGACTAACAGAACCCTTGGGCCTTCTCTTGTATCTCTGGCCCAATCTTTTTGGAGTCTTTTATTCAATGGCCTTGGGGGGTAGGATTGCATCAGAAGAGATGACTGGACACTTGTTGATTGCATCAGGATTTCTATATAAATGTGTGGATCATTTTCTTGGGTATATCTATTATGTTTGGACACCTGTTGACTTATGCTTTATGTAGTTTCCATATCGGGTCAGGTGTTAAAGATGTCTGCTTTGAGTCTAAGACTTTTCCTTTTATATGTATTTGGTCTAGGTAGACCTAGGCTTTAGTACTTGTGTTCATTGTTATATTCAGTCATCTACCTTGTTATCATGTACAGTTGCACCCTAAGAACTCGTGACTTTCCTTGGGAAAAAAACACTTATGTATAATTATATATATATATATATATATATATATATATATATATATATATATATATATATATATATATATATATGCATTGAATTTTTTGGATGCATGTTATTTCTTTTATCCCACTATACCTATTTGAGTAGTGAGCTTCTACGCAAAACTATGCTACACTTTCTTTTTTGAAAATATGCAAAAGTTGTTTACTTATTATGTGGCGTCGACATTAGAAACCATCCAATGAAAAGCTTTTTAAAAAATTCACTAAAATTCCAGTTCAGGTTTTCTTAGTTTTACTTGATCGTGGAAATGTAAATGGATTAATGCATTTTTTAAAGTGAAGTAATGAGTTGATTAAGTTATAATTACAGTCTTAGAATTTAGGGTGTTACAAATATCTCAAGAAGGATGTAGAATTGTGATTTAAAAGTTTCTCTAGCCTTTTTAACAAAGAACGATACCGTCAGAAAAACTTAAAGAAAGAAAAATAAGTTTTCACAAATGAACAAAGGTAGACAATACTTAAAATATTTTGCATACACTTTCTATAAACAAAATCAAATTCAAACCCTTGGTCAATTAAAATATATACTAGTTTGTCTCTACCACTAAGACTACATCCATTTCTTGGGAACCCATCAAGTTTTCACTGACTTGGTTTGTTTGGACACCATTTATCTATCATCTTACAGACGGATTTACAAATTAAGCACAAGTCTTTTTTTCTTAGGATTCACAAGGTGTTTTGAGAGCTTTACAACTTAAAAAAAAAATACAGAAATTAAGGTTGGAGAAGGGAAGGAATATGAAATTCAAATATCGACTTGTACTTCATAACCTCAACTCTCCAAGGCTTCTTATATTTTAGACTTCTTTAGCAAGTAATCATTGTCTCTAAAAGGTCTTATTTTTGCATATGATCATGTGTTTGAAGAAGGTGTATGTTAGTGAATAAAATGCACATCTAGTCCAAGCTAATAAACCACTATGCTTACCTTCCTGCACCTACACTTTAACAACAAACTTCAAAGGTCAAATCAACTTTAGCATAGAGCACGTCTATCCTACGTAGGTGCAATCGTTGGTGCCTTTTGAGAAGAAGAAAGAGGTTCTTCTTTGATTGTTCTCTTACTTCCTTGGCTGCAACAAATCCTAGGAAAATGTTTGAACATTCTCTGCAAATAGAATCTTAGATACAGAGGAATAGTCTTAAATGCTTTCAAGAACTTAGCATTTGTCTGTTATCATCTGATCCATCAGACATAGATACAATGCTTTCATCTCTTGGCATATAAAATGCAAATCTTAAACATTGTAATTATTTTTTTCATATCAAAATTATTGAGGTTCTTGATTTGTATTTGACTCAACGATTTTTCCCTTTTTGATGATGCCAAACAAATACAAGTTTTAGAGGATGCATATCAGATTATAAATGATATATTAAAGCAAATGATAATGTATAAGACGCTAATAGCTAACACCAAAAAAAAGATTTTCAAAAGAACACATTAGAACATAGGACTTTATCATCTGCCCAATTGTATGCTAGATTAAAATAAGGCATACTTCTTAAGCTGTGGATGATACTTAATGTTGTAAATACTTTTAACATAATAATCTTGTTCACTTGTCAAAACTCATTAAATATCAATAATTTATACTTATTGTTATGCATCAAAATCTAAGGTAGATGAGATGCTTGGTCATCCAAACCTAATAGTTGATCCAAATTCGAAAAAACTAGTTGAACCAAATTCAGCTAAACTAATGCATAAAATTCTACATGAACTGAATTTGGCTGAGCAAGTTCTACGGATCCTCTTGAAAAGCCACTTGGTTGAACCATTGGTAAAATACCGAGTCAGTTACCATCAATATTGCCCAATTGGCATAAAACAAGCCTGGTCAAATCAGTATGCCTTCTACTATGGCAAATGCACTATTGATAGTCAAACCTACTATCATGACAACCTTTTTTACAAAACAGCAAATCAACACGGGAATAGACGATCTCATGTATCAATTGTCAAAATAGTTGGTGGATATCATTAAGCTTATGATTCATAGCAAATTTTAACAGGTTAAAGAATTTGAGAATAGGAATTGGAATTTTATAGAAAATTCTCCTACTTCAGCATTACATGGGTGTCGCAACCTACCCTTCGGCGGGAGGGCGACGCGGGGCTCACAGGTGCGTCTTCCAAGAAAGGAAAAAGCACGGAGTCGCCACCAACGTTTATTTGAGGAAAACTTCGGAAAAACCGGAAAGGTGTGGTCTACGAACTTTAATCGTGAAAGGTTCGGAAGTTGTTTTTACGCACGGGGAAGGTATTAGCACCCCACGCGTCCGTCACAAGGAACGACAGCCTTTAACCAAGTGTGCAATATCATGTCTTCGATTTGTTTTATTTTCCCTTTTTTACGTTTTTATGTCTTTTTATGCCTTTTTTATTTTTTATCTTTTTGTGGTCGACAAGGGTGTTTCTCTAGCTCCTACGTCTTCCTCAATTGCGATGAGGAAATCAGACCTACATAGTTCTTTTAGAACTAAACGTTGGTTAAGTTGTTTTGATCTTTCTCCGCAAGATCGATTTTAACCGCACAAAAGTAGTTTAAGGCATTGGACTATTAAACGATCTTTAGATTCTTTTGAAAGGAGAGAAACGTTAAGGCGTTGGACCATTAACGATCTCTTGGTTTTGAAAGGAGAGAAACGTTAAGGCGTTGGACCATTAATGATCTCATGGTTTTTGAAATGAGAGAAACGTTAAGGCATTGGACCATTAACGATCTCTTGGGTTTTTGAAAGGAGAGAAACGTTAAGGCGTTGGACCATTAACGATCTCTTGGGGTGGTCGACAAAAGCAGATCTTTTGCTCATATGTATCCTCAATTGCGATGAGGAAATCAGACATACGTAGTTCTTGCAAAAGCGGTAAAGTTATGGGTTGATTTTATGCTTTTGAACGGTCCATGTTAACCGATAAAAGCAAAGAGGACCGTTTAAGGCATTGGTCCTTAAAACGGTTCTAAGTGACTTTTGAGGACAAAGCTTGATTTGTGAGTTGATTTTAGCCTTAGTTTCAATTTGGTTATTAGTCAATTCATTCAAGGAAACTTCCAAAGAAAAACGTCCGATTGATTTTTTTGATTATATTATTTTTTCAAGATATTTTGATTATTTTATTATTATTTTGTTTTTTTTTTTGTTTAACCGAGGTTATAGCGTGAACGATCGGTTAGATTTTGCTTTAATAGTGATTAAACAAGATTACAACACAAATGATCAGTTGAAATTCATTTTATCATTTATTAGGTGAGAAAACGACTTAAATAAATGGTAAAAAGCTTGTTAAAGCGGAAGAAAAGAAAACTGAAAATAAGCGAAATTAAAGTGAAATTACACAAAACAAGTAGGGACCACTAAGGGTGTGATCGAGGCCGTACCCGAATCAAATAAACATCAAAATGCAATAACTAGGAAGTGATCCTAGGTCGTTTCCCAACGAGCAATGACAAACCAAATGTTCATAATATACTTGCGCAGTAATAGTAACGATTAGGGGGGGTTTGTTTGTTTTGTGATTAAAGAGCAGAACAAGTAAACTGGAATATGAAACTACTAATATTAAAAACGGGTTGTTTCCTCTGATTCAAAAGCCATTCTCTTATCCTGGGTTATGGAGAATTTGTCCCTAACAGTCAATCACTTAATCCAACCCTATTTCAATTTACTAAGCGAAAATCAACTTAGGGTTGTCAATACGTGATTAGGCACCACATACACCAGTTAGCCCTTCGTCCATTAAGCATGAACGCAAGTTAGGCTCAGAGGCAATTAATCGAACACGAAGCGTGCACTGATTAATGTTCACGAATTTGGGATAACTAGTGAAGGGAAAACTGCCAGGAAACCACATTACAAACGAAACCTCAAAGAGAGTTGGGCTTCGTCCTCAAAAGGAAACAACACCAGAAAAACTAGCCTTCCATAGATTCAAACAGAAAACGCAAATGAAACATGAAGCAGAAACGTATATGAACAGAAATGTAAATGAGACAGAAACATAAATGAAAGTAGAAGAAGAAGCAAGAACGAAATTGTAATTAGAAGCAAAAAACGGAAAATTGCATTAAGAACGAAAATAGTAGCCTTAGAACAAAAAAACGTAAAAACCTAAAACAAAAGCTCTGAATAATAAAATAGCATAACATAATAGCCTTGCACGAATTCCAAGGCTGCTATTTAAAAAGAGTCACTCAAAGTCACTGGGCCCTATTACAATACTCTGGCCCAAAACGAAATAAACACTGAACAACATAAAATAAAATTGCGAAATTTCCTAATTAGAAATTAACTAAGGTAAGCACTGCTTTATTTGCCCTCTTCAAGTCTACAATTAAAATCCGGATTAAGCCCAATGTTTCATTAATTCCTGAAATTAGATTAAAAACATCAAATTAGCTAAATGAGCCCAAATAATAAAACTGCCTAATTAATTGACAATTAAGACCAATCTATATTTAAAATGGTGCAAAAAAGGTTTAGAAAATAGAAGAAAATGATGGCACATCAAAACCCCCCATACTTAGCCTTTTGCACTCCTGGGCAAAATGAAACAAAGAACAAAATCCAAGGATATCAAAGAGAGACAAACGAAAACATTCACATATTTCTCAATGAACATCAAGGAATGAAAGGAATGGGTAACATGTAACATAAGGAGATCCAAAAGTCAAGACATTCATGAAAATCATCCAAGCAACCCAACCATGGTAAAATAGTTAATCAGCTCAAGAATGAAAAGTGATAAAGCCTCACAAGATATACACTCTATCTCTCAAGTGTCTAGGCTACTATTTACCCTCCAAGCACCCATGAAAACAAACACCACATAAGCTTGGCAAGATTCTAAAATTGACAATCAACCCATAAACACAAGCACATGAGGATCAAAAGGTCTTTTAAGGTTGTAATGGGGCCAAGGACAAGGTATGGAAAAATATGGAATAAGTGACTGAATCCCAAAGGAATAGACGAGGAATGGGGAATAAATGCATAATAAGAAAACATAAAAAAAGAATAAAAAGAAGTAAAGATAAAATTTAAACATAAAGAGTAGAACCAAGAGTCTCATCATTCTTTTGTCATTTAAGATCTTATTCACTCAACTTTACTGCTTTTCTTTTTCTTTTTCGATTTTTTTTTACTCTGCAGCCTTTGAGAAACAACATCATATTCAGCATGTCCAACATTTAACCAATATGCAATGTACATCAAGTATGGCTCAAAATATATTATGAAGCATGGCCAACAAAACATGTTATTCAATGAAACAAAAACCCCCACACTTATTCCCAAAACAATTCCAAAGCTCCAAAATTCCTTAAGGATATGGTGATATCATGGTTTTTCACTTAAGGCTTGTAGTGAGCTTCAAAACAAGGAAAGGGAAACAAGGCTCAAAAGGGCTATTGTCGCAACCTACCCTTCGGCAGGAGGGCGACACGTGACTCGTGTTCCACGAAAGCAATACGCGCGGAGTCGCCACCAACGTTTATTTGAGGAAAACGTCGGAAAAACCGGAAAAGACGCGATCTACAAACTTTTAAGTAAAAGGTTCGGGAGTTGTATTTACGCACGGGGAAGGTATTAGCACCCCACACGCCCGTCCCAAGGGACGGCAACCTTTAATCGAATGTGCAAACGTGACTTTGATTTTTATGTTCCCTTTTTATCTCTTTATATCCTTTATACCCTTTTTATATTTTTTTCTTTTTTGTGGTCGACAAGGGTGTTTCCCTTTGCTCCTACGTATTCCTCAATTTGGGATGAGAAAATCAGACCTACGTAGTTCTTTCTTATCAAGTGATTCTTTTTTACTTAAGAGGTGATCATTTTAAGGCGTTGGACCTTTGAAAATGATCAATTTTACTTAGTGAGAAATTGAAATGACAAACTTCAAAAAAACCTATTTTTGTGGACGAGCTTGACTAGGCGAGTTTGATTTTAGCCTTAGTTTTACCTTAGTTATTAGTCAATTCTATTAAGAATGAGAAATCCCAAAGAGAAAACGTCCGATTGATTTTCCGCTTTATTTTACTAAAAGATGTTTTTTTTATTATTATATCATTTTTTACCTCTTTTTTTTATTTCCAACGTGGTTACGGCACGACCGAACGGTCGGAATTTATTTTAACCCAAGTTAACGGATAATACAATTCAAACGTTCGGTGGAAATTTATTTTACTTTCAAGTTAAGCGAGAAATGACTTAAGTAAAATGGCTTAAGCACGTCAAGAGGGGGTATAAAAAGTAAACAAAACGAGAATAAAAATGCACGAAACACAATGTGGACCACCAAGGGTACATGGAATGAATCGAAAAGCTTGGTTCGAGGTACTTACCCATTGAAGATCGAAGAACGATGAAGAACAAATGAAGAACGTCGAAGAACGGTTGAAACCTTTGCGAAATTCTTCACGGAAAACGTTAAGGAAACGTTTCGGAAGTGCCTCGGCTTAGATTTTCTTCACGGAAACAATTTTTCCAAGCAAATTCGAAAGAGAGAGAAGTGCCTAAGGGGCTGAACCCTTTTCTTCTTCACTTCCTCCCCTATTTATAGCAAAATAGGGGAGGTGGTTGCCGCCCAGCTCGCCCAGGCGAGCCAGGTTGCTTCCTCCAGAAGCAACAGCCTTCTGGAGGAATATTCTGGAGGGCCCAAGTGGGCCTGGGTGCTATTTGCACCCCCATTTTTACTAAGTACACCCCCTCTGCTTTTTTTTGTGATTCTTTTTTCGTAAAGTTACGGAAACTTTCGAATTTCGTAACGATACTTGTTTTCTTTCCGTAATGTTTACGGAACCTTGTGGATTACATAATCATCCCTTTTTTGACTTACGGAATGTTACGGAACCTCACTTAATTATGCAACGATGCTTCCATTTGATTTCCGGTGTGTCACGGAAACTTACGGATTGTGCATCAATATTTTTTGGTTTTCCGGCATGTCCTGGAATTTCACAAATTGCCTAATGATGGGTGCCAAGCACCTCACAAGGACCAAAGAAAGGTCGCATGTCATCAAGCAAAGGTCCCCGGACGAAATTAGGGTATGACAGTTGCCCCTCTTTACTTGTCTTTTATTGGAGATAAAAGGAAAGTAAAGATAAGACACTAATTTCGTTCCTCTCGATTTGACGAGAGTCGCGGGTGACCATAAAATCTCCACATGCAAATGACTTGTTGTTCCCGAAATTTCACAAATTGCCTAATGATGGGTGCCAAGCACCTCACAAGGACCAAAGAAAGGTCGCATGTCATCAAGCAAAGGTCCCCGGACGAAATTAGGGTATGACACTAATTTCGTTCCTCTCGGTTGACGAGAGTCACGGGTGACCATAAAATTTCCGCATGTAAATGACTTGTTGTTCCCGGGGGAACAACAGGTGCAGAAGACTACGTCAGTCTCTGCCTGCTATCAAGCGTTCTGTCTTACAGATAGCAAAAGAAAGTTTATACGGATAACCACTCTGGTATTTCCGCCCGACAGCGTGACTCAAAAGTCAGTATGACAGATCTTGTAAGTGCAGAAGATGATGTAAATCTCCGCGTGTCAACGGGCTTATCGGCTGCGATTGACGAAGGGCGCAGAATGACCAAATTTTGTCTCTGCGTGCCATCGGACACGGCTGTGTCTAAATGGCAAAGGGGTGCGGAATGACCAAATTTTGTCTCCGCATGTCATCGGGCCCGCCGCTTCTGGATGACAAAGAGTGCAGAATGACCAATTTTTGTCTCTGCGCGCCATCGGACACGGCTGTGTCTGAATGGCAAAGGGGTGCGGAATGACCAAATTTTGTCTCCGTGTGTCATCGGGCCCGCCGCCTCTGGATGACAAAGAGTGCAGAATGACCAAATTTTGTCTCTGCGTACCATCGGACACGACTGTGTCTGAATGGCAAAGGGGTGCGGAATGACCAAATTTTGTCTCCGCGTGTCATCGGGCCCGCCGCCTCTGGATGACAAAGGGTGCAGAATGACCAAATTTTGTCTCTGCGCGCCATTGGACACGACTGTGTCTGAATGGCAAAGGGGTGCGGAATGACCAAATTTTGTCTCCGCATGTCATCGGGCCCGCCGCCTCTGGATGACAAAGGGTGCGGAATGACCAAATTTTGTCTACGCATGTCATCGGGCCCGCCGCCTCTGGATGACAAAGGGTGCAGAATGACCAAATTTTGTCTCTGCGTGCCATCGGACACGACTGTGTCTGAATGGCAAAGGGGTGCGGAATGACCAAATTTTGTCTCCGCATGTCATCGGGCCCGCCGCCTCTGGATGACAAAGGGTGCAGAATGACCAAATTTTGTCTCTGCGTGCCATCGGACACGACTGTGTCTGAATGGCAAAAGGGTGCGGAATGACCAAATTTTGTCTCCGCATGTCATCGGGCCCGCCGCCTCTGGATGAAAAAGGGTGCATAATGACCAAATTTTGTCTCTGCATGTCACACGACCTCAGGGTCAGTATGACAGATCTTGTGGGGCGGCCGACAAAAGCAAAGCTCTTGCTCCTATGTATCCTCCAATGAGGAACTCAGACCTACGTAGTTCTAGATAACTTGTGAGACTTGAAAAAGTCTGGACCGGAAGATGTTGACATCTCCGGAAAGGGTGCAAATGACCACACTGGCCTTTGCTCATCAATCACACTTGGGGTCACTGAATGACGAGGTGCGGATAACCGTAAGGTGTCTCCGCGGGTTACCAGCTCTTGGGTCATGACAGCAAAAAGCGGTGTGGTCGACAAAAGCGAGGCTCTTGCTCCTACGTATCCTCCAATGAGGAACTCAGACCTACGTAGTTCTGGATAACTTGTGAGACTTGAAAAAGTTTCGGTGTTTTCTCCACTAAAATGCAAACATGCTTTAGCAAAGAGACAAATATTCCAACTGATTAGAGCAGCATATCCTTTTTGAGTGAAAAACAATGCGTCTACCAGGGAAGGAGAGTCTGCTGATGAAACCCCTCCATAACCATAAATGAGATTTTGGATGTTAGCATTTCGTTTCTAAATGACCATTTAGAGGAAACACTGGGTTCGACAAACATAGAAGAAATCCACTCAAGGTGTATCAATCTCGCACAGGTAAGTGTTTTATCCTAATTCCGAACCATAGATATGTCATGACTTGACTTTGCAAATTATTCCCTATCAAATCAAAAATTACATGTGTGATCATGGATCAATAGGACTTCCCTTGGGAATGGGTTATTTTGGTGGTTTTTTCGGTTTTTGTGTGTTTCTGGGTTTTGATTTTTTGTTGGCTTTTCCTTTTCTGTTTTTGTTTAGTGCGGGGCGAAAAAGTCGCTAGCGCACTGATTTTGGTTGGCAATTAAAGGGAGAAGACCATTTTAGGTCATGGTTTCCTTTCCTTCTTTTTGTTCATTTGGTGACAATTCTGTATTGTTCAGATATTGTCCGGTCTAAAGACCTCTCTGCACATTTCTTTCGGTTTCTTTGACCCGGAGCTTTCTTCTTTTTTACTTTCTTCCATTCTTTGGTTGGGAATTTTCTTTCTTTTCTTTTTTCTTCCTCCCTCTCTTTGATTGGGAATTTCCTTGCTTCCTTTTTTCCTTTGATTGGAAATTTTCCTTCTCTTTTTCTTTGATTGGAAATTTCCCTTCTCTTCTTTTTTGCTTCCGAGGGTAAGGATTGACATTCTCACCCTGGGTCAAGGTTTATGGTGAGTCAGGATTTTGGCTCAAGACTTGTAGAATGGCTAGGCATGGTACATGTCAGGGTTTGGTTTGGTTCAAGGATAAAAGGGATGCCCCACATTATTTCCATGACACAAATGCAAAAAAATGATGATTTGGAAACTTCATGCAAAACTGGTCATGCATGCACCTATGTGGACTCTCAAGTGTCAAATTTTTATGGTCATGTGATGCTAGGGGTCAGGATTCATTTCCTCTATTTTAGTCAACCCAATGTTTCCAAAATATGTTCTTTTATCAATTTGTGCATTCATCCGAGTCCATTTTGGGCATCCGGGAAAATTTTCACAGCATTCACCCTTCAGGTGTACACACACATTTTCCAAAAATTGGTTATGATCAGTGAATTTTTTTTCAAAGAAAAGTTGGAAATCATCTCTTTTCATAAGCATGTCGGTTTTTCAGCTAGACAACTTATTTTTCTTTTTCCATCTTTTTTCTTACTTGCTTTCTTTTTCCTTATTTGCTCTCTCTTTTTTTTTTACTTGCTCTCTTCTTTTCTCATTTGCTCTTTTTTTTTCATTTTTATTTTTTATTTTTATCATGATTTTTGTTTATTTTACATATATACTTTTTTGACGATGTTCCTAAACGAAGAACCCTACACGGTTCCAAAATTTCAAACATCATTGATAATAATGATATAAACACTAACGCAACAATCCAAACAAAAATGTATGCGCTGTACAAATGATAATCGAAACAACAAAAACAAACATTAGTCTCTCAAGTCAAAACAATAACATAACATGAAAATGATAAAAGAAATATGAAAGAAAACATGAATCTTGGGGATCTCCCAGTCATGTATCTCCACTCCCTCCCAAGAAGTCAAGCAAATCGGCCATCTCCTCGTCCTCGTGGGCCTCTTCTCCATCGCCGGGAGCTTCTGGGGGTGCCCCTCCCGCTTGGGCCTCGGGCCAATCTCCGGGCCATGCAACCTCTGCCCTGAACTGGTCTGGAGTAGGGCATGAAAAAGAAGTGAAGCCCTGGCTCTGCATGCTGAGGCTCATCTGGTACAGACAATCATGGGTCTGTACATGTGCTCGGTGGTTGGCCGCCTGCTGGCGAACCAAATGCCGTAAATACTGCTCCATGTCAAATACCCCAGCCTGGCCAGCCTGATGAGGTGGTGGTGGCGCGTCTGCGGCCTGTGGAGCATCACCCTGAGCCTGTCTCTGGGTACAGTACTTCTCAATAAAAGCCCGGGTGATGGGCGGCCGAATTACCTTGGTAGGTGCAACGGGGACTCCGAACGACTGGCAGAGTCCTGTGATCAGCGAGGGAAATCCCAGGGCCCTGTTGGACTTATCTGGGTCCAAAGGGTGCCTGGTAGGCGCCATACCTGCAAAAATATAGATGGCATCAGCGATCAACTGAGCCACATGGACGCTCATCCGCGTCAGGATGGTGTACACCAGCTGACACTTCGGCAGGGGGAGGTCGGAATTATGGTCGCTGGGCAGGATGTTGCTGAGCAGCAACGTCATCCATATCTGGGTCAGGGTGGTCATGTTGGTGCGCATGATTCGCACTCGCCTCCCTGCAGCTGTCCGGGCAAAATCCTGCCCCGGTATACATAGCAGCTGGGCGATGGCCTCCTCATCGAACCCATCAGACCGGTTCCTCCTCTGGCCATACTCGCATTCCTGGCCCTCTTCCAACACCAACGGATATCCCAGGAGCTGGCTGATAGCGTCGGCATCAAACGGGATCCACTGACCCCTTACCCAGGATCTCATGTCACGCACGCCCTCCTCTGTTGGCCAAGCATTGGCATAAAACTCAAGGACTATTTCTGGATCGAACTTGGCCATGGGAGTAACCAGTGATGTCCACCGCCGGCGCCCTATTTCCTCCTGGAAATCAGTATACTCGTCGTCCCTGAGCTGGACGTGTCGCTCCCGGAGAAACGACCATCCCTTGATGGCCTCGAAGCGCTGCTGGTGTACAACGCTCCTAAAGCGGTGACTGTCATACTCAGGAGCGGAACTAGTTCCTTCGGCCGCCTTATCCTTACTGGACCTCTTTGAGGCAAGCTTCCTCGGGGCCATTTCCTGCGAAGGCAAACATTTGGAAAGTTAGTTTTACCAAGGAATGCTACTCTTAAAACAAAAATGGCATACAACCTCCTCCAATAAATACAAACATCAATGTAAATTTAGAGCAAGCTTATGCGCATACTTCTTTACGAACGTTCACTTGCACAAGACATTCTCATAACTAAGAAAAATGCACCCATGTACAATCAAGGCACCTTCGTTACCTAGATTATTTATATGTACTTCCAAGGTGTATTTGTTACCTACATCTCATGCACTTCCTTGGCTAAATTTACATACATGCGTACTCAAAGCATTTGGGGTACCAAAAATTGCACATGTGCACATTCCGGTATTTCTAATACTTATGCATATACAAACTTTGTGATGAATCTTGGCTATCTACACAAGAAGGTGATACATTTCATGCTTTACTCAAGTGTTTTTGCTACCTAAAGCCGCATGCAAATTCAAGTATATTTTCTTTTGCTGACTAAAAATTGTATTCAAATTAAAAGGTATTCTTGTAAGGTATTTTCTTTACATAACATGCAACATATTTATATTTTTTTTTTTGTGAGACATTTTGACTACCAAAAATTACATGTACATACATCCAAGTATTTTGCTATCACACCCAAAGTGTAAATTGCCAAAGGTATTTTGCTACCTATTCTAAACCTACACGTTTATGATGAGCAAAATTCCTAAACATCTAGGCGTAGGGAAATTATTGTAGCGTGGCCCATAGCTGATTGCTGGCCAAAAAGGGTAACTTTACCCAATATGCACCTCCTCTTGTGTTCTTTTTGCATAAAATTTTAGTTCCTAGGCCTAGGATATATGTGGGGCAATTACTCTAGCCTTTTTCGGGATTGAATGCATGTCCCGAAAAATAGAAAATATGTGCAAACCAAAATGCCCCATGGGTTGTTTCCTTACAAAAGTCACGCGCTAATGCCATTGAGGCATTTCACCGAACACTTGGTGGGCGCGTGTTTAGGTATCAATAGCAAGAGAACGGGGACAATGTGGCATGTCCTATTGTTTCAAAATGCATTGTAGGCCTAGGGCCATCCCATACAAACCCCCAATTCAACCTAATCAAGCAAGAAAACAAACCAAAATTGCCCCACATATTTGAGCACATTCCCACATTTAGAGCACCAAAAGGAGATCAAAATACACCAATGAAAAGCTAGAAAGCTTAGGGATGGAACACTTACTTGTTGGTGATGAACAAAAGCGCAAAACGGAATCAAAAAATGCGAAAAATGATGACCCTAGGGCTGCAAACTCGTCAATCCCGTGGGTATGGCTTTTGAAAGGGGGGAAAAGAAGTTTTTGAATGCAAAAACGTCCCCCCTTTCGTCATTCTTATAATTTGGTGCAGGGGTGGCTCGCCCAGGCGAGCTCAGCTCGCCCAGGCGAGCTCAGCTCGCCCAGGCGAGCTAACCTGCATTTTTTTTTTTTGAGGGGAACATTAACCATGTCCCCTCCTTTCTCATGGATTAGCATCTTGCCTAACTTGAACTTACTTAGGTTAGAATTAGGCGTTGATTACTTATTTTTACTTTTTAAAACAAACAAATAGTAAAAGAAAACCGCGAATACAAAGGATACGGGGCTGCCTTGCAGCGACGTTCTCTGCTTGTTTCGCGCAGAGAAGGGGCAACGATCGGTCGGTCGTGACCCCATCCCCACTTGCATCCGTCCCTAAGTACCTGCAAGTAATAAACAACCAGGTATGGCCAATCTTGACCGTGTCATTGTCTTACCTTGATTGGTTTCTGCTGTCCACATTTTGTCCCCACCCCAGAAGGTAGCTCAAGATGATCCGTGCGCTACTCTTTTCGCACCTTCGGTCAAATGTGTCAAATAGATCTGCCAAGACAGCTACCACCGGACTTTCCTTGCTATGGTGGTATGCAAGGAAAGCGTCGATTGCTGCTAGGTCCACCAAACCATCCACGTTTGGAAAGAGGACGACCCCGAAAATTAGCAATGCTAACACATCCATAAACGGGACCCAATCCCCTTGACTTACCATATCCTTCGCCTTATCTTCTAGGTACTTCCGTGGTAGGCCCGCTATGCCATTCCGAGTCTGTTTTACGCGGTCCAAACCTCTTGCTGAATCCTTGACCACAGTTGCAATTCTGCTCAAAGAGGGGAGACACCAGGATGAAAGATATGGTTTTCTTCCCCCGAGAGGACATCCTAGAATTTCCTCAAATTCTTCAATGGTTGGTACTAATTGGAAGTCTCCGAATGTGAAGCACCTTAAAGGCTGGTCGTAGTATTGGGTGAGTGATGCAATGGCTTCTATGGACACCTCTGCTATGGTCAACTCTAAGATCTTTCCGTAAGTCTTGCGGAAGGCTTGCATTTGGAGAGGTTTCATCAGCCGCCCTAATTCCTTGATGCTGGTGGTATCTAGGCTTTTAACCTTGACTTGGTAGAACCTCTTGCCGGTTTGATTTGTTCCCATGCTTACTAAAGTGAGACAAAAGCTGGTGCAAATCAAAACTCCGATATCTCATGGGTGGGATGGATGAATGCATGATGGAATGCATATGACACAGATGCAATCTAGGAATGCGGGGGCCCGAGGAATTGTCTCCTTCTTAGATACAACGTCTAGGGGTAGCAAAGTGCCCCAACATACGTTTTTAAGAAGGCGACACGGACCCTCCGTTGGTTTGTTTACAGAAGGGATCAAGACAGAACCCATATGCGATGCCTAAAAGACCCAATGCGGGAATGTACATAGTATGACAATATTCACTAAACATAAGCAAAAGGGGTATATGATACTTATGCATGGCAGTTGTGAAAAATGGCACGCAGCGTGTTTGCCCCGTGCCCCTATTTAAGGGACTTATAAGGGAGAGAACTAACTAGGCATTTAGTGATAACCCCCAAGGTAGTCATATCTCTTTTGATAGTTTCTAGAGGTATCATTCTCTTCGAAGAACATATTGCAGCAGTAGGGACTACTAGCAACAATAAGTTTTCAAAGAAAAAAGCTCTAGATGAGGGTTCACTGTAATCAAGCAAGTCGGAGACCTAGCATGATCACAGATTCACCTCCGCTCCTTATGTTCCCATGAACCCGGATATAGGGCCCTTTTTTACTCACAGTGTGTGCAAATAGTGTTGGTGTTTGTGTGCATCAAATGAATAAATATTTACTTCATGCATACATTTTAAAACGCACTAAAAGCAACAAAGAGTTTATACACAAGAACATAATGAAGGGAAACCAACAAAGGGATAAGTCACGGTAAAACATTGCACAAGATTAAATGGCCTAACTCTCTAAAAACAGTCTCCAGTGGAGTCGCCAACTGTCGCAACCTACCCTTCGGCGGGAGGGCGACGCGTGACTCGCGGGATGCGTGTTCCACGAAAGGAATACGCGCGGAGTCGCCACCAACGTTTATTTGAGGAAAACGTCGGAAAAACCGGAAAAGACGCGATCTACGAACTTTTAAGTAAAAGGTTCGGGAGTTGTATTTACGCACGGGGAAGGTATTAGCACCCCACACGCCCGTCCCAAGGGACGGCAGCCTTTAATCGAATGTGCAAACGTGACTTTGATTTTTATGTTCCCTTTTTATGTCTTTATATCCTTTATACCCTTTTTATATTTTTTTTCTTTTTTGTGGTCGACAAGGGTGTTTCCCTTTGCTCCTACGTATTCCTCAATTTGGGATGAGAAAATCAGACCTACGTAGTTCTTTCTTATCAAGTGATTCTTTTTTACTTAAGAGGTGATCATTTTAAGGCGTTGGACCTTTGAAAATGATCCATTTTACTTAGTGAGAAATTGAAATGACAAACTTAAAAAAAACCTATTTTTGTGGACGAGCTTGACTAGGTGAGTTTGATTTTAGCCTTAGTTTCACCTTAGTTATTAGTCAATTCAATTAAGAATGAGAAATCCCAAAGAGAAAACGTCTGATTGATTTTCCGCTTTATTTTACTAAAAGATGTTTTTTTTTATTATTATATCATTTTTTACCTCTTTTTTTTTATTTCCAACGTGGTTACGGCACGACCGAACGGTCGGAATTTATTTTAACTGAAGTTAACGGATAATACAATTCAAACGTTCGGTGGAAATTTATTTTATTTTTAAGTTAAGCGAGAAATGACTTAAGTAAAATGGCTTAAGCACGTCAAGAGGGGGTATAAAAAGTAAACAAAACGAGAATAAAAATGCACGAAACACAATGTGGACCACCAAGGGTACATAGAATGAATCGAAAAGCTTGGTTCGAGGTACTTACCCGTTGAAGATCGAAGAACGATGAAGAACGAATGAAGAACGTCGAAGAACGGTTGAAACCTTTGCGAAATTCTTCACGGAAAACGTTACGGAAACGTTTCGGAAGCGCCTCGGCTTAGATTTTCTTCACGGAAACAATTTTTCCAAGCAAATTCGAAAGAGAGAGAAGTGCCTAAGGGGCTGAACCCTTTTCTTCTTCACTTCCTCCCCTATTTATAGCAAAATAGGGGAGGTAGTTGTCGCCCAGCTCGCCCAGGCGAGCCAGGTTGCTTCCTCCAGAAGCAACAGCCTTCTGGAGGAATCTTCTGGAGGGCCCAAGTGGGCCTGGGTGCTATTTGCACCCCCATTTTTACTAAGTACACCCCCCTCTACTTTTTTTGTGATTCTTTTTTCGTAAAGTTACGAAAACTTTCGAATTTCGTAACGATACTTGTTTTCTTTCCGTAATATTTACGGAACCTTGTGGATTACATAATCATCCCTTTTTTGACTTATGGAATGTTAAGAACCTTACTTAATTATGCAATGATGCTTCCATTTGATTTTCGGTGTGTCACAGAAACTTACGGATTGTGCATCAATATTTTTTGGTTTTCCGGCATGTCCTGGAATTTCACAAATTGCCTAATGATGGGTGCCAAGCACCTCACAAGGACCAAAGAAAGGTCGCATGTCATCAAGCAAAGGTCCCCGGACAAAATTAGGGTATGACAACTATCAAAGGAATTAAGCCAAGGTAAGTCTATTTGGCTAGAAGCTTATAAGAACAAAATTGCCTCAATCATATCCAAATATGCATGTGAATTAGGAAGCATCAACAAGAATCAAGCCAAGGCTATTGTGCAAGCAATCAATGGGGCAAAACACACCAAATGATTATAATGATGGATGGCTTAAATTCTCACAAAGGTAAACTCATCACTTTCAAATTGAGCTTTCAAAACTATCATGACATGTAGAGGAGAATCAAGGATTTCAATTCACAAAATGTCAAGAACTTTTATTTTCAAAACAATTACCCATTTCTTGAACATATCCTATAATTCAAAGAAAAACATGCAAAGTCGTACATGCACACAGAATTGACCCAAAATATTAAACTAAAAATCCAACGAAACTAATCAACATTAACAAATTAACACAACTAACAAATTAACAAAACCAACAAAACTAACAAAAACCAAAGAACACTCCCCCCCATACTTAAACAACACATTGTCCTCAATGTAGCACAATTAAGAGATTAAAACAATTAAACCATCAAATAGAATTGGACAAGTGTAATAAAAGCAAAGAAGGAGATAGGAAAAGAAGAACTCCCTAAGTCATGGTGGAGGAAGAGTAGGGTGGAGTAAGGAAGTCTCTTCCACCACTACATCCACTAAAGAAGGGTTTGTGAGGAATGGCTTAAGTCGATGTCCGTTGACCTTGAAGCTCTTGTTTGTGGAGTCTCTTTTGATCTCAACTGTACCATAAGGAAAAACATTAGTAACAACAAAAGGACCAATCCACTTAGACTTCAACTTACCACTCATGAGTCCAAGCCTAGAATTATACAATAACACTTTTTGCCCAACCATGAAGTCCTTCTTAACTATCATGGTATCATGGAACTTCTTGGTCTTTTCTTTGTAGAACTTGGCATTCTCGTAGGCTTCTAGGCGGATTTCATCTAACTCACTCAGTTGCAACTTTCTTTCCTCACCAGCTTGATCCATAGAGAAGTTGCAAGTCTTCACTACCCAGTATGCTTTGTGCTCAATTTCCACTGGAAGATGACATGCCTTTCCAAAGACAACCCGATAAGGAGACATTCCTATGGGTGCTTTGTAGGCAGTCCGATGTGCCCAGAGAGCATCATCAAGCCTAGTACTCCAATCTTTCCTGCTTGGCTGCACAATCTTCTCTAAAATTCTCTTGATCTCCCTGTTAGAAATTTCTGCTTGTCCATTGGTCTGGGGGTGGTATGGTGTGGATACCCTGTGTACCACCCCGTACTTTTTAAGCAGGGCATGCATTGTTCTGTTGCAAAAATGAGTTCCTTGATCACTAACAATTGCTTTAGGTACTCCAAACCTGCAAAACAAATTAGACCTGACAAAATCTGCAACAACTTTAGCATCATTAGTTCAAGTGGGCTTGGCTTCCACCCATTTTGAAACATAGTCAACTGCAAGGAGAATGTAAACATAACCAAAAGAGACAGGAAAAGGGCCCATGAAATCTATACCCCAGACATCAAACACCTCACAGAATAACATAGGTTGCTGAGGCATTTGTTGTCGCCATGTAAGTGTATTTCCATGCAAGAAAAACCACAATCAAGCACTTTGCGAGCTGTCCTTTGAACACCCAGATGACCTCCCGATGTGGAAGAATGACAGGACTGCAGGACTGAGTCAGTCTCATGATCTGGAATGCATCATCTAATTACCTGATCACTGCACAATTTCCACAAGTAGGGGTCATCCCAAATAAAATGCTTAGCATCACTTTTAATTTTATCTTTTTGGGCTTTAAATGCTAAGGGAGGAAAAACAGAAGCAACTAAATAATTGACAATGTTAGCAAACCAGGGAGTAGAAAGAGAGTCAGAAATACTATACAGTATATACACATGATCATCCGGGAAATCATCCCGAATGGGTGAATTCGCATCCGATACACGTTCGATCCGACTCAAATGATCAACAACTAAATTTTTTGCTCCGCTCCTGTCACGGATCTCCAAGTCAAACTCTTGAAGCCAGATCATCCATCGGATCAACCTAGGCTTAGAATCAGCCTTCTTCAACAAGTACTTCAGAGCTGCATGGTCAGTATAAACAATAATGCGGGTACCAAGCAAATAAGATCGAAATTTTTCAAGAGCAAAAACTATGGCTAGAAGCTCCTTCTCAGTAGTAGTATAATTCGCTTGGGCAGCATCTAAAGTCCTAGAAGCATAGTATATCATCCTAGGCAATTTATCAATTTTCTAAGCAAGGACAGCCCGCAATGCATAATTTGATGCATCACACATAAGCTCAAAAGGGGCTGTCCAATCGGGTGCCTGGATGATGGGGGTGGTAGTCAGCGCTCTTTTGAGGCAATCAAAAGCCTCTTTGCATCTGTCATTAAAGTCAAACTCCACCTCCTTTTGCAACAAGTTGGACAGTGGAAGGGCTACTTTGCTAAAATCCCTTATAAAGCGCCTGTAGAATCCTGCATGACCAAGAAAAGATCCACCTCTCGCACACAAGAGGGGTAAGGCAATTGTGAAATAACAGAAATTTTTGCAGGATCTACTTCAATACCCTTATTGGAAATAATGTGGCCTAAATCTATACCTTGCTCAGCCATAAAATGACATTTTTCAAAATTTAGAACAAGGTTAGTTTCAATGCATCTATTCAAAACTTTTTCCAAACTATCCAAACAACCATCAAAAGAGGATCCATATACAGTGAAATCATCCATAAACACTTCTATGCAATTTTCTAAAAAATCACTGAAAATACTAATCATGCACCACTGGAAGGTACCAGGGGCATTGCACAGGCCGAAAGGCATCCTCCTATAGGCAAAAGTGCCGAAGGGGCAGGTGAACGTGGTCTTTTCCTGATCCTCAGGAGCAATAGTAATTTGCATATAACTAGAAAAACCATCAAGGAAACAGTAGTGGGATTTACCTGCCAGGCGTTCAAGCATCTGGTCAATGAATGGCAGGGGAAAATGGTCCTTTTTGGTAACCTGGTTCAGCCTCCTATAGTCAATGCAGACTCTCCAACTGTTCTGCACCCAAGTAGGAACCAACTCCTCCTTCTCATTTTTTATCACTGTGAGGCCGGTCTTCTTCGGGACTACCTGGACGGGACTCACCCATTGGCTGAATGTCGGAGATAGGATAAATGATTCCAGCTTGCAAAAGCTTGGTTATCTCCTTCTTCACTACATCAAGAATCACCGGGTTGAGTCTCCTCTATGGCTGTCTTACTGGTTTAGCTCCATCCTCTAAATTTATTCGATGCATACATGTGGATGGGCTAATACCAGGAATGTCCGCCAGGGTCCAGCCTATAGCCTTCTTATGCTTCTTGAGAACAGACAACAACTTCTCCTCTTACTCATCAGCAAGGGAGGCAGATATAATCACTGGAAAACTCTTGCTATCATTCAAGTAAGCGTATTTCAAATTTGATGGCAGAGGCTTCAATTCTGGTGTGGTCGGCTGGATAGTGGTAGAAGGAGATGGTTTCTCAGCCTTTACCTCCTATAGAAAGTCAGAGGTATGTGTACTTCCTGAAACATGGTTAGTCCTATCTGACTCTATAAAATCAATCTCGAGAGGTAAAACACCACCACCAGACATGCAATCAATATCACTCTCAGATTCACTCTCAGCATCAAATTCAGACATATGATCAAGTACAATTTCAGACTCAATGCATGAAAAGTGAGAGGCATGCAAATTAGAATAAAGATCAATCATGTATTCATCAACAACATGGTCAATTATTTCATCACGAAATACAGAAAGATCTTCAGATGGGTATTTCATAGCATCCAGAATATTAAAATGAACAGTTATATCACCAAACTCCATGGATAGTGTGCCTGCATATACATCTATCTTAGTTCTAGCAGTTTTCATAAAGGGTCTGCCTAGAATGATGGGAACTAATCCTTGAGAAAATCCATCCTCCATATTCAAAATATAAAAATCAACAGGGAAAATCAGTTCACCAACTCTAACTAAGACATCTTCTATGAAACCAACAGGATAGGCAACACTTCTATTAGCTAAATGAATTACCACATCAGTTGACTACAAGGGACCTAGAAATAAAGAATTAAAAATAGACAGAGGCATAACACTAATAGAAGCTCCTAAATCTAGCATGGCATTGTCAAACCATTTTTCAGGAATTTGAGGAACAGATTTACCAGTCAATGCGGAGACATTTCTGCCCATGCTAATTCGTTCACTTCCTTTAAGCTTCCGCTTATTAGTGCACAACTCCTTCAAGAATTTGGCATATCTTGGAATTTGCTTTATTGCATCCAGCAGAGGTATGTTTACCTCTACTTTTCTGAATGTTTCCAAGATTTCTTTCTCTGCCTCTTCCATTTTTTTGTTGGAAACTACTCTTGGAGGGAATGGAATAGGAGGAATGTGTTGCTTCTGCAAATCAGAATTACCAGTGGAAGATTCACCTGCACAGAAATTGTTAGGTAAATTTTTGTCGTTACCTTTTTCTGGAGTAGAGTGAAGTTTGGCAGGTTCATTTGCAGATGAGGAAGGTCTTACGGGTTAAGGTCCTTGACATTGCTTTCCCGACCTCAATGAAATGGCACTGACATTTTTGGGATTTTGGACAGCTTGGGAAGGCAGCTTGTCAGAATTCTGGGACTGTTGTTGATTCAATTGTGTAGCCAATTGTCCCATCTGATTGGTTAAGCTCTGAATGAAGGCTCTGGTCTCTTGTTGAAACTGCATGTTCTGCATAGTCATTTGCCTCACAAGTTCTTTGAGGGAAGTTTGTGGAGGAGCCTCAACTGTTGGCTGTTTCTGGGGCTGTTGCTGTTGTTGGATTGGTGGAGGAATGTATGGTCTGCTTAGGCCAGCAGCATTTTGGAAGGAAGGAGCAGGCTGCTGTTGTTGTTGCTGAGGGCTAGACCATCTGAGATTAGGGTGATTCCTCCATCCAGGGTTGTATCTGTTGCTGGAGAGGTCATAATTGTTCTGTTGTGGTTGATTTTGCTGCTGAGGTTGAGGAGGTCTATTGTAAATGTTTGCAGCATAAGCTTCGGGCTGCTCAATTGCTCCAGGTTGCTGCATGGAAGGGCAAAGGTCTGTATGGTGGTCAGTAGAGGAGCACAAACCACAGACCCTTGCAACAGGTACAGATTTCTGGTTCAAGGCCAGCTGGGTTACCAAGTTAACCAATGCATCCAGTTTGCCTTCAAGCTTCTTAGTTTCAGATGATGCAGCTGAGTTTGTAGCTACCTCATGCACTCCTCTAATGACTATAGCATCATTTCTGGCGCTAAACTGCTGGGAGTTGAAAGCCATCTTCTCAATTAAATTTCTGGCTTCAGCAGGAGTCATGTCTCCAAGGGCTCCACCACTGGCAGCATCTATCATACTTCTCTCCATATTACTGAGTCCTTCATAAAAATATTGGAGAAGCAGCTGCTCTGAAATCTGATGGTGAGGGCAACTGGCACATAGTTTTTTAAATCTCTCCCAGTACTCATACAGGCTCTCTCCACTGAGTTGTCTAATACCTGAGATATCCTTCCTGATGGCTGTGGTCCTAGAAGCAGGGAAAATTTTTTCTAAGAATACTCTCTTAAGGTCATCCCAGCTCGTGATGGACCGTGGAGTAAGGTAATACAACCAGTCCTTTGCCACTCCCTCTAAAGAATGAGGAAAAGCCTTCAGAAATATATGATCCTCTTGGACATCTGGGGGTTTCATGGTGGAGCAGACAATATGAAATTCCTTCAAATGTTTGTGCGGGTCTTCACCTGCAAGGCCATGAAACTTTGGAAGCAAATGAATCAGTCCAGTTTTAAGAACATATGGAACATCCTCATCAGGGTATTGGATGCACAAGCTTTCGTAGGTGAAATCAGGTGCAGCCATTTCCCTTAGAGTCCTCTCACGGGGTGGAGGTTGTGCCATGTTCTCAAAATGTGCAAAATCAGAATGCTCAGAATCAGAATGCTCAAAATTATAATGTTCAAGATCAGGATGTTCAAAATCACCAATAACAGAATGCACAGATTCACCAGTGATGGAATGCTCAGAATGATCAAAAGGTATAAAATGATGCCTAACTAATCTATGAAATGTCCTATCTATCTCAGGATCAAAGGGTTGTAAGTCAGATGGATTGCCTCTAGTCATACACTACATTCAGCATACACAACTAGTTGCCTTGTCATGTAAATAAAGGTGTAGGATTGAACTACAGCTACCCTCAAATGATTTCCAAATGACTTGAACTTTTGTGAGCAACCTTATAAAATGATGAGAAGATAGCACAAAAAATTTCAGACAAAAATTCAAAGTCTAACTATAGAAGCTAAAAATAGTAGGTTAAGAAAAATAAGTGAATCAAACTTGAAAAATAAAAAACTTTTGACAGAATCACTTTTTTTGGATGATGGAGACCTCAGCCGGCCGGCTGCCACGGCGTAGGAAATTTTTTTCTACCCCAAATACATATATAATAATTGCGATTCTGATAACCGGAGCAAAAGTTATGGCCGTTTGAAGTTTTGACAAACACAAAATTTGCTACTTTTTTGGAACTTTCAAATCTGACTAAACTAAAGGCTCTAGCTATTTTTCCCACAAAATATGGATTAAAAGAAGTTACCACAAAAAAATTCAGACAAAAATAACAACCCTAGCTACTAAAATAAAAAATCACAAATAATTCAGCATGGGTGGTCGCTAAAATCTGTGCTACATGATTTCTACTACTACTCTGGTTTGCCGCAAGCAAAAAAATGGTCGCTAAGTCCGTCGCAAAACACTATTCACAGCAAAACACCCAAAACTGAAACAGGGGAAACGCTTAATAGAAAAACTGAAACTGAACACACACTAAACAAATACCAAGACACTAAACAACACTAACACACATACTAACACAATACTAACAATTAAACATAGAACACGAAAAAATTAAACACACAACGCTAGCTATTATGAACCTTTGGACACTGCTCCCCGGCAACGGCGCCAAATTTGATCGAGGCCGTACCCGAATCAAATAAACATGAAAATGCAGTAACTAGGAAGTGATCCTAGGTCGTTTCCCAACGAGCAATGACAAACCAAATGTTCATAATATACTTGCGCAGTAACAGTAACGTTGGGGGGGTTTGTTTGTTTTGTGATTAAAGAGCAGAACAAGTAAACTGGAATATGAAACTACTAATATTAAAAATGGGTTGTTTCCTCTAATTCAGAAGCCATTCTCTTATCCTGGGTTATGGAGAATTTGTCCCTAACAGTCAACCACTTAATCCAACCCTATTTCAATTTACTAAGCGAAAATGAACTTAGGGTTACGTGATTAGGCACCACATACACCAGTTAGCCCTTCGTCCATTAAGCATGAACGCAAGTTAGGCTCAGAGGCAATTAATCGAACACGAAGCGTGCACTGATTAATGTTCACGAATTTGGGATAACTGGTGAAGGGAAAACTGCTAGGAAACCACATTACAAACGAAACCTCAAAGAGAGTTGGGCTTCGTCCTCAAAAGGAAACAACGCCAGAAAAACTAGCCTTCCATAGATTCAAACAGAAAACGCAAATGAAACATGAAGCAGAAACGTAAATGAACAGAAACGTAAATGAACAGAAATGTAAATGAGACAGAAACGTAAATGAAAGTAGAAGAAGAAGCAATAACGAAATTGTAATTAGAAGCAAAAAATAGAAAATTGCATTAAGAACGAAAACAGTAGCCTTAGAACAAAAAAACGTAAAAACCTAAAACAAAAGCTCTGAATAATAAAATAGCATAACAGAATAGCCTTGCACGAATCCCAAGACTGCTATTTAAAAAGAGTCACTCAAAGTCACTGGGCCCTATTACAATACTCTGGCCCAAAACAAAATAAACACTGAACAACATAAAATAAAATTGCGAAATTTCCTAATTAGAAATTAACTAAGGTAAGCGCTGCTTTATTTGCCCTCTTCAAGTCTACAACCAAAATCCGGATTAAGCCCAATGTTTCATTAATTCCTGAAATTAGATTAAAAACATCAAATTAGCTAAATGAGCCCAAATAATAAAACTGCCTAATTAATTGACAATTAAGACCAATTAGTAATTAAAATGGTGCAAAAAGGGTTTAGAAAATAGAATAAAATGATGGCACATCAGGGTGCATAGAATGAATTGAAAGATTCGATTTCGGGAACTTACCGGTTGAAGACTGAAGAACGACGAAAAACGAACGAAGAACGGTGAAGAACGATGAAGAATTTCCACAAAATTGCTTACGGAAGCACTTCGACTCGATTTTTCTTCACGAAAATGTGTTTTTTGCCCAAAATAGCCGAAATGCATAGCTTAGGGGTCTTGAACATTTTGAAACAGTCCCCCCCTCCCCTATTTATAGGGAAAAAGGGAGGTGTTTGCCGCCCAGAGGCTTCTTGAGGAAAATTTCTAAGCACACCTCAATTACTAAGTCTACCCCCCATTTCGTACTTTATGGAAAAGTTACGGAAGCCTTACGGAAGTGTTTTGGATTTGATTTTCATCTTTGTTTCTCTTCCCTTTCACCAATGTTAAGTGAAATATGCTTACCCAAGGTTTTCAGAAATTTTACCGAAGCATTACGGAAGCCACGGAAGCCCCGGAAACCATTTTTCAACAACGTGGAGGAGCTTGCCACCCAGTTGCTTCCTTCTTAAGCAACCCAACTTCCAAAATGTTCTAGAAGGGCCTAGATTCAAATTGCTATTTACACCCCTATCTTGATAAGTTCCCCCCCCCCCATTTTTGTGTTTTTGGCCGTTTTCTTTTCGAAATCTCATGAAACTTTACGGATTCCACCGTGATGAGTGCTAAGCCTTCCGAAGCGATCAACAATGGTCCTCGGATGAAATTAGAGTGTAACATTTTATTTACACACACCCCACTTTGCTAAATACACTCCCATTTTCATGTTTTTGACCGGTTTCTTCTCGAAACATCTCGAAACTTTACGGATTCCACAACGATGGGTGTTAAACATTTTGAGGTGGTCAAGCGAAAGTCGCATGCCAACAAACAATGGTCCCCGGACGAAATTAGGGTATGACAGTTGCCCCTCTTTACTTATCTTTTATTGGAGATAAAAGCGAAGTAAAGATAAGACACTAATTTCGTTCGAGCGGAACATCATTCGGCCGACCAATATCCCAACTAGCAGGACCTGTCATTCAAAAAGAAAAGAAAAGGCAACAGAAGCGTCAACAAAACTTCAGTGTCTTGAAAGCGATAAAATGGGATAACGACGACGTTTCCACACGCTATCGAACTTGATCGTCCCTGCCCAGCAAGAAGAATCTTGTGCATCATCGGGCTTGAATTTCTCTGGACGAAGAGAGAAAACACCTACAAAAATTTTGAAAATAATCAGAATCGGACGACCAACATCATCCTGATACCGTCGAACTCATTCACCTTGGTTGACGAAAGGTGCGGACGACCATAAGGTATCTCTGCCTGCCACCTGACTCGCTGTCCTTGGATGACAAATGGTTTAGAAGACGACGTTAGTCTCTGCGCGTCAACGGGCTCGTTTGCCCCTGGTTGAAGAAAGGTGTGGATAACCATACGGTACCCCCACCTGCCACCTGACTTCCTAGGTCAGGGTTAACAGAAATCATTTGTACGGATAACCGCTTGGGTATCTCCACATGTCACCTGACTTCATGGGTCAGGATGATAGAAACCGTTTGTACGGATAAACGCTTGGGTATCTTCGCATGTCACCTGACCTCACGGGTCAGGATGACAAAGGTGCAGAAGACGATGTAAGTCTTTGCATGTCAATGAGTTTGCTTGCCCCTGATTGACAAAGGGTACAAAAGACGACGTTAGTCTTTGCATGCTACCGGACTCTGAGATTGATGGATAGCGAAAGAGTGTTTATACAGATAACCACTTGGGTATCTCCGCCTGCCACCTAACTTCACGGGTTAGGATTAACAGAAATCGTTTGTGCGGATAACCACTTGGGTATCTCCGCATGTCACCTGACTTCATGGGTCAAGATTAACAGAAACTGTTTGTACGGATAACCACTTGGGTATCTCCGCATGTCACCTGACTTCACGGGTCACGATGACAAAGGTGCAGAAGATGACATAAGTCTCTGCGTGTCAACGGGTTCGCTTGCCCCTGATTGACAAAAGGTGCAGAAGACGACGTTAGTCTCTACATGCTACCAAACTCTAAGTCTAACGGATAGCGAAAGAGTGTTTATATGGATAACCACTTGGGTATCTCCGCCTGCCACCTAACTTCACAGGTTAGGATTAACAGAAATCATTTGTGCGGATAACCACTTGGGTATCTACACATGTCACCTGACTTCACAGGTCAGGATTAAAAGAAACCATTTGTACGGATAGCCACTTGGGTATCTTCGCATGTCACCTGACTTCACGGGTCAGGATGACAAAGGTGCAGAAGACGACGTAAGTCTCTGCATGTCAACGGGTTTGCTTGCCCCTGATTGACAAAGAGTGCAGAAGACGATGTTAGTCTCTGCATCCTACTGGACTCTGAGTCTGACGAATAGTGAAAGAGTGTTTATACGGATAACCACTTAGGTATCTCCACCTGCCACCTAACTTCACGGGTTAGGATTAACAGAAATCGTTTATGCGAATAACCACTTGGGTATCTCCGCATGTCATCAGACTTCACGGGTAACGATAGAAAAAGGTGGGGCGGTCGACAAAAGCGAGGCTTTTTCTCCTACGTATCCTCAATTTGTGATGAGGAACTTAGACCTATGTAGTTCTTGCCTTTGTGATGTGTGAGACTAAAATAGTCTCTATCGGAAGATGCTGACATCTCCGGAAAGGGTGCAGATGACCACATTGGCTTCTGCTTGTCAATCGAACTTGGGGTCTCTGAATGACGGGGTGCAGATAATCGTAAGGTGTCTCTGCATGCTACCAGACTCTCGGGTCACTGGATAGCAAAGGGTGTGTGCGGGTTACCGTCAGGTGTCTCCGCATGCCACCGGACTCTTGGGTCACGGTAACAAAAGGTGGGGTGGTCGACAAAAGCAGAGCTTTTGCTCCTACGTATCCATAATTTGTGATGAGGAACTCAGACCTACGTAGTTCTTGACTTTGTGAGACTAAAATAGTCTCGGTGTTTTTTCACTAAAATGTGAACATGCTTTAGTAAAGAAACAAAACCTCCAACTGATCAGAGTAACATATGATTTTTTGATGAAAAACATTGTGTCTATTGGGGATCAATAGGACTTTTTCGGGAATGGTGTTTTGGTGAGGAATTTGGCTCTGAGTGTTTTGGCCTTTTCCTTTTCTGTTTTTGTTTAGCGCGGGTCGAGAAAGTCACTAGCGCACAAGATTTTGGTAGGCAATCAAAAGGAGGGGACCACTTCAAGTCGTGGTTTTCTTTCTTTTCTTGTTTACTTGTGACAATTCTGTATTGTTCAGATATTGTCTGGTCCAAAGACCTTTCTGTATATTTTGTTTTCTTCCGATCTTTGATCAGGAATTTTTCTTTCTTTTTTTTTTCTTTCTTCCAATCTCGATTGGGAATTTTCTTCCTTTGTTTTCTTCCGATCTTTGATCGGGAACTTTCTTTTTTTTGTCTTCTTCCGAGGGCAAGGATGGACATTCTCACCCTGGGTCAAGGTTTATGCTAAGTTGGGATTTTGGCTCAAGACTTGTAGAACGACTGGACATGATATATGTCAGGGTGTGGGTTTGGCCTGCGGTTCAGGGATAAAGGGGATGTCCCATATTATTTCCATGAGACACATGCAACAATGATGATTTGGAAATTTTATGCAAAACTAGTCATGCACGCACCCATGTGGACACTCAAGCATCAAATTTTTATGGTCACGTGACACTAGGGCTCAGGATTCATTTTCCCTATTAAGTCAACCCAGTGTTTCCAGAACATGTTCTTTTATCAATTCATGCATTCATCCGAGTCCATTTTGGGTGTTCGGGAAAATTTTCACAGCATTCACCCTTCAGGTGTATACACATTTTTTTCAAAAAAAAAAACCCTTTGTTTTGATCGGTGAATCTTTTTTCAAAGAAAAGCTGGAAGTTATTTCTTTTCAAAAGCATGCTGGCTTTTCAGCCGAAAGATATATTTTTTTGTTCTTGTTTGTTTTTGTTTTTTTTGTTTGAGATATTTTGCTACCTAAACATATGTATATTTTTGTGAGGTATTTTTGCTATATACATGCATATCCAAGGTATCTTGCTACCTAAACATTTTGAGGTGGTCAAGCGAAAGTCGTATGCCAACAAACAATGGTCCCCGGACGAAATTAGGGTATGACAATGGGTATACACACCAATTAAGCCAATGCAATATAATCTAGACAAGAACCCTACAGGTATTAGTATACACCCAAGTAGGATTTTTACCAACAGTTCAACTAAGTGGCTTTTCAAGAGGATCTGTACAACTTGCTCAGCCAAATTCAGTTCATGTAGAATTTTATCCATTAGTTTAGCTAAATTTGGTTCAACTAGTTTTTTCGAATTTGGATCAACTGTTAGGTTTGGACGACCAAGTGTCTTATTCACCTTAGATTTTGATGCATAACAATAAATATAAATTATTGATATTCTACCAAGTTTTGACAAGTGGACATGATTATTATGTTAAAAGTATTTACAACATTAAGTATCTTCCAAAACCTAGGAAGTAAGCTCTATTTTAATCTAGCGTCAAACACACTGTATTTAGCGAGCGTCCACTCTTACACAAATTAATGTAACACACTTTCATAAGGTAAACTCGCACATCTAGTCTCAAAGACTTAGTATTACGAAAAATGGAAGTGCACATGTATTATTCTATTCAAATTTTATTAGCCTATCTTATTTTTGAATAACTAACATCTGAATTAAACAAAAGGATAGTATACAAGAGAATAGAAGGCTTCCGTGGAATATTCCCTTAAGGTCACTTTCACTGTGGACAAAAAGCACACGGTGTTGTGTGTACTTCAGATAAAATCCTCATCTTTCAAAGCTAGACATGTCGTGATATGAACCCACATGGCACAAGGGCTGACTTAGGATCGTCTAGGATTAAACCTTGATGGAAAATGCGGAAATTGATTAAGGAAAGGATGGAAAATAAGGTGGCTAATTTCGTGGGTCTTAATAAGGTGGTTCTTGGCATAAAATGGATGAATGGGATGGTAAAACGTAGGTTAAGTGGTGGCTGGACAGAAATATAGAAATGGCAATAACTGAAGCTACAGGGCTCCAAATGAGGTGATTCCAAAACAAGGTGAAAGGTCTCGTTTTGAAATTCAATTTAGGCTCAAGAATCACTTAATTTGAGTGCGTAAAATGGGAGTTATGGCCACGAGATAATTCTGGGCAGAGGTGGATTTTCTGGAATTGTGGTTTGAAAGAACAAGGGTGATGATGAAAGGAAGGAAAGAATCACTCTTTCCAGCGAGGGCAACACACAAAGGTTGTGAAAGTCCTTTGATACAGCCAAGGTGTTCTTGAATCACTCAAGAATTTAGGAGAATCACTCTCACTAAGATAAAAGAGATAAACTCTAATTTGCTGAATAAAACTCAACTTGTGTTTATTGATAAAATGGTTCAGCTTATATAGAAGCTTTACAGCAGATTTTAGTAATGACCCACTAACCTAGAATTAAAATAACTTAATGCCATTAACCTAGGGAATTAAAAAAAAACTTAATGGCTGAGTGTAACTGAAATTGTGGCAACCAAAAGTCACCCCCAACAGCCAACAAGTCAGCCACCATTTGGTCTCCCAAAAGGCTGATGCCTAGGTTGCCAATTGGGCCCTTATTACAACTTGAACTAAACCTAACTAAAGCCCTTTTAGTTGATTAACCCAAAACATATTTTTGGTCAGCCAACTTTACAAGGATTGGGCCATTATTTAGACAAACTAAACACTCTAAAATTGAAACAAAGTGGTGTCATTTAGTCCTCCTCCATTTGGGCCATGATACAACTCACAACCTTGGACTTTTCTCCTTGAAACTTGGGCTTGTATTCAAACAGTATGGACAGCACTTGTTGAAGAGCTTCCTTGGCTTTCCTTGCTCTAGCCCTTGTCATAGGTCCTCCAAGTCCTTCAAGTGGATCCTTGCCCTTGCTCTTGGTCATGTCCTCATCATGTCGCCTTGTTCTTCTATGTGAGACAACGGTTCTTTCATGATATTGACATTGATCCCGTAATGAATACTTCACTGAAGTCTATAAAAGGATGTCTCCCTCAATGAAGCAACTGATGAAAAACATGAAAAAGAAAGAACAAGAGCACAAGAAAATACATGAAGCAAAACTCTACTAAAAATACTAGATGATATACATTGTTTTCATTTGTTTATCCTTTGCCAAGCAAACTTATTCTATATTTGTACTTAACTGTTTATTCACTCTTTGAGTGTTGAGAATATTTGTATTCATTCAAGCATTTGTTTGTGAAAGCTAGGAGTGTCTTAGTGTTAAACAATACTTGAGTTCTTAGATTCAGGGGGAGTCTAAGAAGCTACCAGAAGTGGTCTTAAGAATACTTGTAAAGCCAAGAATGATGAGTTAGAATACTTGTTTTGTAATCAGTTTTGATTAGTGAAACCCTTTACTAGTGAGTAAAGGAGGACTGGACATAACTTAGGTTGAGAAAACCAATATAAAACAAGTGTTTCTACTCCTCTCCATAAAGGTTTATTGAGTATTCTTATTATATTTTCTGTCATCATTTTACACCAAGTGTTTATTTGAAAAACTATTTTAAGAACCTTTGTCTATCATTGGAGGACCATGAAAGGACCACTGTCTCAGTGGATGACCAGTGTTTAACACAATATTATCTATATTGTTCTTTACATTTAGAAAATTTTATATTTGATATACACACTAGTCAACCTCCCTTTTAGTGTGTTTCTTGTAGTTTCAGTTGGTATCAAAGCTTGACCTTAAGGGTTGAGTATCTGACAATACTGAAGAAAAGATCCTATATATCAAAGATATGGAAGAAGGATTCACCACCAACAAACCACCTTTATTTAGAGGGATAAAGTATGACTATTGGAAGGAGCTTATGATAGCCCATTTCAAATCTATTCATATAGATTTATGAGACATGGTGGAAAATGGAGATCATATACCATATGATGACCAACTAAATGAGATTTCTAAAAGCCAATGGACGAAGCAACAAAAGCTCAGATTTTTTTTGAACTCCAAGGCTTGGAACGTGATGTTTTGCGCTCTCTTATAATAAGAGTACACAAAGCTACGCGGGTTTAGAAGTGTCAAACAAATATGGGACACTCTGGCTATAACATACAAAGGCACGTCATAGGTAAAAGGGAACAAACTGAGTCTCTTCACTGGTAAGTATGAACTCTTCTCCATGGAAGAAAACATAGACATAAAATGTATGTTTAGGCATTTTCAAACCATTCTAAATGAACTAAGATTCTTAGGTAGAACTTATAATAATTATGACCACATTGGCAGAATTTTGAGAAGCCTATCTAGGAAGTGAAGACCATAGGTAAAAACCCTAAGAGCGTTAAAGAATCTTGATTCTATATCTCTTGAGGAACTTGTTGGTACCCTCAAGGTTCATGAACAAGAGGTCCAGCAAGACGAAGGTCTCAGAAGAAAAGCATCTCTGGCTCTTAGTAGTCAAAAAGAACAAGAAAGAGTCATCATCCAGAGAAATAAGTCCTATGAAGTTCCCCTAAAGCACTTAAAGTCAATGATGAATCTGAAGAGGAATCAGATGAAGATGAGCTCACCTTTATCTCTCAAAAAATCCATAAGATGTGGAGAAGAAAAAATGATCCCAAGTGGAGAAGCTTTTCAAGAAGAATGCCCCGAGACAAGAAAGATAAAAACAAAAGCTTCATAGTTTGCTATGAGTGCAAAAATCCTAGGCACTTCAAGTGCGAATGTCCAAATCTTGAGAAAATTCAAGATAAGAAGAAATTCTTTGAGCCTAAAGAAAAGAAGGGGCTTATGAGCATGTGGAAAGACTTAGATGAAGATGACAAAGAAGCCAACATGTGCCTAATGGCAGACACAACTTCTAAAGAATCTAAATCAGATTAGGAATATGAGGTAAATTTTCATGACCCTAAGTCTCTTAGAAAATCTTATCATGAACTTTTATCTGTCTCATTTGTTCTCTCTCAAAAGCTTATAAAACCCTATGAAGAGATATCAAGAATCTATCCATAGATCATTTAAAACTTGAGAAAACCCTTTAGACTCAAGTACATGTGTCACTGCACGACTCTATTCAGACATATGAAGCTTGTGTAACTCTTAAATAGAAAGAGTCCAAGTTAGGTCTTGAGATTGAGACTAATGCCTTTGAAAAAGCTACCCTTCTTAAGAACTTTCAGGAGTTGGAAAACAAACTAAAATATCTCCAAAAGGGTCTGAAGGAGCTTAATGAACTTCATAGTCATCAAAAGGAAGAAAGATATGATCTTTGGATAGAGTGTGCACAAGCACACAAAGATTATGAAAACCTCAAAATGAGTAAACATAATCTTTGGGTGGAATGTAAGGAATATAAGAAATCTATGAGTTTCTTGAACATTGAGCTTCTGAAGTATTAAGAACTTAAGGTTCAACCTTAAGATGTTGTAAAACTTCATGAGGAAATAAGAACCTTAAAGACTACATTGTCCAAATTTGTCAATGGAACAAACAATCTTAATAAGTTGTTAGGATACTGTAGGAAAATTGGAAATGAATATGATAGGAAGGTATATATTCATGATGAAGACACAATTGTATGTTATTTCTGTGGGAAAATTGGACACATGACGTCCAGATGCAGGGATCATCCTAAGGAAAGTTCACTCAATCCTTTCATGGCTAACACAAAAGGACCCAAAAATATTTAGGTATCTAAGAAAACAATTTTTCCTGTTACAGATATCCTTGATAGTAGGAAACAAATGCTTGTCATGGTACCTGGATAGTGGTTGCTTGCGACACATGACAGAAGAAAAGTCTATGTTCCAATGCCTAACTCCCTATCATGGTGGAACAATCACTTTCAGAGGGAATCAAAATGGCACAATAACCGACATAGGTAAGATAGGTATTCACCCTTATCCCTCTATTGATAATGTTTTATTTGTTGAAGGTCTTAAACACAATATGCTGAGCATAAGTCAATTATGTGATAGTGGATATGGTGTCTCCTTCTACAAGAATGAGTGTGTCATCCTATGTGATGATGGGTCCCCTTTATTCTCTGCAAAGAGAAAAAACAACCTTTACAAGATAAGATTGGGGGAACTCTCAAATCAAAAGGTGTCATGCTTACTGTCTATCAAAGAAAATCACTAGCTATGGCATAGAAAACTTGGCCATGCAAGTTGGAGGTTAATCTCCAAACTACAAAAAAACAACCTCATAAGAGGTGTACCAAATATGTCATATAAGGATGATTTACTTTGTGAGACATGTCATAAGGGGAAACAAAACTCTTTTACCAATAAAAATAGTGTTTCCACCTCTAGACCTCTCCAGCTATTACATCTTGATTTGTTTGGTCCAACCAGAACTGCATCCACCAATGGTAAGAGGTATGAACTTGTCATAGTGGACAACTAGTCTAGATCGATAAAGAAAATCCCTGGCATAGAAAACTTGGCCATGCAAGTTGGAGGTTAATCTCCAAACTACAAAAAAAAAAAAAAAAAACCTCATAAGAGGTGTACCAAGTATGTCCTATAAGGATGATTTACTTTGTGAGACATGTCATAAGGGGAAACAAAACTCTTTTACCAATAAAAATAGTGTTTCCACCTCTAGACCTCTCTAGCTATTACATCTTGATTTGTTTGGTCCAACCAAAACTACATCCATCAATGGTAAGAGGTACGAACTTGTCATAGTGGACAACTACTCTAGATCGATATGGTTAATATTCCTAAACCACAAGGATGAGTCTTTTGATATATTTTTTAAATTTTGTAAGCATGATCAAAACAAAAAAGGAGTATGCATTATTTCAATTAGAAGTGATCTTGTGGATGAGTTTGAGAATGACAAGTTCCAACTGTTCTGTGATGAAAATGGAATTTTTCAACACCAAGAACTCCTCAACAAAATGGAGTAGTTGAAAGAAAGAATATATCTCTCCATGAGATGACCAAAACCATGCTAAATGATAACTCAACCCCTAAAGAACTTCTGGGCTGAAGTAGTGAATATTGCATGTTATCTTCAAAACAAAATTTATATAAGACCTATCTTGAAAAAGACTCCTTATGAACTATAGTAGGGATGAAAACACCGCATATCATATTTTGATCCATTTGGGTGCAAATATTTCATTCTCAACACAAAGGATAGTTTGGGAAAATTTGATTCGAAAAGTGACGGTGTAAGCTCCATTGGAGCTTGTAGGCCTAGGATCTTCTTCATCAATGGATTCCTTTGCTTCTTGGAAGATAAATGGCAGCGGAATGGAGAAGGAAGAGAGAGAGGAGACACCATTTCAACTAGAAGATGAGTCTAGAAGAAGCTCACCACCATAGGAGGCCATGGATAAGAGCTTGGAAGAAGAAAGAGATGAATGAAGGGAGAGGGAGAGAAGAGCATGAAATTTGGTGCTCTAAAAGAGCTTTGAAATCTGAAGTTAATATTCAAATGATCAAAGTTGAAAAAAATGCACACACATGACCTCTATTTATAGCCTAAGTGTCACACAAAATTGGAGGGAAATTTGAATTTCAATTCAAATTTCACTTGAATTTGAAATTGAATTTGTGGAGCCAAAATTTCACTAATTATGATTAGTGAATTTTAGTTATGGTTCAGCCCATTAATCCAAGATCAATTCCAAGATTCTCCACTAAGTGTGCTTAGGTGTCATGAGGCATGTAAAGCATGAAGGACATGCACAAAGTGTGACTATATGATGTGGCAATGGGGTGTAGTAAGCAAATGCTCACCTCCCCCTCTAAAATTTAATTGGATTGGGCTTCTATCAATTCAATTAAATTTATTTCCAACCACACACATCAAATATTCACTTATTGCATGTGAAATTACAAAACTACCCCTAATACAAAAACTAGTCTAGGTGCCCTAAAATACAAGGGCTGAAAAATCCTATATTTCTAAGGTACCCTACCTACAATATGGAGCCCTAAATACAAGGATCAAATATAATGACATCCTAGTATAATATGTACAAAGAGGTAAAACATTGCACAAAATTAAATGGCCTAACTCTCTAAAAACAGTCCCCAGTGGAGTCGCCAACTGTCGCAACCTACCCTTCGGCGGGAGGGCGACGCGTGACTCGCGGGATGCGTGTTCCACGAAAGGAATACGCGCGGAGTCGCCACCAACGTTTATTTGAGGAAAACGTCGGAAAAACCAGAAAAGACGCGATCTACGAACTTTTAAGTGAAAGGTTCGGGAGTTGTATTTACGCACGGGGAAGGTATTGGCACCCCACACGTTCGCCCCAAGGGACGGCAGCCTTTAATCGAATGTGCAAACATGACTTTGATTTTTACGTTCCCTTTTATGTCCTTATATCCTTTATACCCTTTTTATATTTTTTCTTTTTTGTGGTCGACAAGGGTGTTTCCCTTTGCTCCTACGTATTCCTCAATTTGGGATGAGAAAATCAGACCTACGTAGTTCTTTCGGAACAAAGTGTTTGGTTTAAGTTTGTTTTTTGTCTTTTTTGCAAAATATGTTTTTTATTTGAACAAAAGGTCATTTAAGGTGTTGGACCATTAAACGGTCTTTTGATTTTGAAAGGAGAGAAACGTTAAGGCATTGGACCATTAACGATCTCTTGTTTTTGAAAGGAGAGAAACGTTAAGGCATTTGGACCATTAACGATCTCTTGGGGTGGTCGACAAAAGCGGGGCTTTTGCTCCTACGTATCCTCAATTGCGATGAGGAAATTAGACCTACGTAGTTCTTGCAAAAGCGGTAAAGTCACATGTTGATTTTATGCTTTTGAACGGTCCATGTTAACCGATAAAAGCAAAGAGGACCGTTTAAGGCGTTGGACCTTAAAACGGTTTTTAGTGATTTTTCGGAAAAAAAACTTGATTTGTGAGTTGATTTTAGTCTTAGTTTCACTTTGGTTATTAATCAATTCATTCAAGGAAACTTTCAAAGAAAAACGTCCGATTGATTTTTTTTATTATTTTATTCAAAGATATTTTGATTATTTTATTATTATTTTACTTTTTTTGGTTTAACCGAGGTTATAGCGTGAACGATCAGTTAGATTTCGTTTTAACAGTGATTAAACGAGATTACAACACAAATGATCGGTTGAAATTCATTTTATCATTTATTAGACGAGAAAACGGCTTAAATAAATGGTTAAAGCACGTTAAAAACGGAAGAAAAGAAAACTGAAAGTAAACGAAATTAAAGTGAAAGTACACAAAACAAGAAATGAATTGAAAGTCTCGAATTCGAAAACTTACCCGTTGAAGAACGAAGAATGGATGAAGAACGGTGAAGAACGACGAAGAACGATGAAGAATTTCCACAGAATCGCTTACGGAAGCGTTACGGAAGTACTTCGACTTGATTTTTCTTCACGAAAACGTGTTTTTGCCCAAAATAGCCGAAATGCATAGCCAAAGGGGTCTTGAACATTTTGAAACAGCTCCCCCCTCCCCTATTTATAGAAAAAAAAGGAGGTGCTTGCCGCCCAAAGACTTAATGAAGAAGATTTCTAAGCGCACCCGAATTACTAAGTTCACCCCCCTTTTCGTATTTTACGGAAAAGTTACGGAAGCCTTACGGAACTGTTTTCGAATTTGATTTTCATCTTTTTTCTTTTCCCTTTCACCAATGTTAAGTGGAATATGCTTACCCATGGTTTTCGGAAATTTTACAGAAGTATTACGGAAGCCGCGGAAGCCCTGAAAACCATTTTTCAAAAACGTGGAGGAGCTTGCCGCCCAGTTGCTTCCTCCTTAAGCAACCCAACTTCCAAAATGTTCTAGAAGGGCCTAGATTTGAATTTCTATTTACACCCCTATCTTGATAAGTTCACCCCCTTACCTTTTTTGGTGATTCTTTTTTCGTAAAGTTACGGAAACTTACGAATCTCGTAACGATACTTGTTTTCTTTCCGTAATGTTACGGAACCTTGCGGATTACATAATCATCCCCCTTTTGACTTACGGAATGTTACGGAACCTCACTTAATTATGCAACGATGCTTCCATTTGATTTCCGGTGTGTCACGGAAACTTACGGATTGTGCATCAATATATTTTTTTGGTTTTTCGGCATGTCCTGGAATTTCACAAATTGCCCAATGATGGATGCCAAGCACCTCACAAGGACCAAAGAAAGGTCGCATGTCATCAAGCAAAGGTCCCCGGACGAAATTAGGGTATGACAGTTGCCCCTCTTTACTTGTCTTTTATTGAACCTCACTTAATTATGCAACGATGCTTCCATTTGATTTCCGGTGTGTCACGGAAACTTACGGATTGTGCATCAATATATTTTTTTGGTTTTTCGGCATGTCCTGGAATTTCACAAATTGCCCAATGATGGATGCCAAGCACCTCACAAGGACCAAAGAAAGGTCGCATGTCATCAAGCAAAGGTCCCCGGACGAAATTAGGGTATGACAGGCCTTCTTCAGCAGCTCTAGCCCAATCCTCTTGGAGCCTCTTGCTCATGGCTCTAGTGACTGGTCCCTTCCTATGGAGGATTGCATCAAGTGACTGTGAGATATTTCTTGTAGCTCTGAAACTTCAAAAGCATTCAAAGTGTACAACTCAATAACCTTAGTTGTTGAAGAAGCTATCCATATAAGATTTGATGAAAATAAGCCTGATAAGGAATTATCAGAGCTAGACGAGTCTTTTATAGATTTACATCTAAACGATAGCTCTGTATCAACCAGTTCTCCAAACAGGGTCCAAAGATAGTAGCATCCACTCAACAAGAAGCTCAAGTGAAAGTTAGAGAACCAACTGGACGCATCATGAGAAAGAATCATCTAGAAAGTTAGATCATAGGTGATTCAACAAATTATGTTCAAACAAGATCATCATTAAGAGCACAAGGACACACTTCACTGATCTTTGAGATGGAACCCAAACACATTGGCGAGGCCATGCAAGACGATAACTAGGTGAAAGTGATGCAAGAAGAGCTTGACCAGTTTCAGTGATATATGGAAGCTAGTCAAACTACCAAAAGGAATGAAAGTAAAAAGGTTGTGAGAAACAAGGCAATGTTAGTTGCCAAAGGTTACTCATATAAGGAAGGTATAGACTACAAAGAAACCTTTGCACTTGCTGCATGTTTATAAGCTATTCGCATTTTTCTTTCATTTGCGACTTATAACAATATGAAGTTGTATCAAATGAATGTAAAAAGCGTATTTCTAAATGGCTTTATCCAAGAGGAAGTTTATGTTGAACAACCTCCTGGATTTGAAAGTGAAACCTTTTTGTCAACATGTTTTTAAACTAAGAAAAGCCTTATATGGACTTAAACAAGCTCCTAGAGCTTGGTATGATAAGCTAAGGTAATTTCTTTTGGAAAATGGCTTCGAACAAGGAAAAGTTGACACAACTCTCTTTTGCAAGAATTCTGATTCTCAATTTTTATTAGCACAAGTGTATGTGGATTATATCATTTTCGGTGCTATTAATGAAATGCTCTATGAAGATTTTTCTAAGTTAATGCAGATTGAATTTGAAATGAGCATGATGGGAGAGCTGAAATTCTTTCTTGGATTGCAAATAAAGCAAACACCCTAAAACATATACATTCATCAGCGCAAGTATGTGAAAGAATTATTAAAGAAGTTTAACATGTGTAATTCAAAAGAGATGAAGACCCCTATGCATCCTACTACACATCTTAGACTGGACAAGGAATCAACGAAGGTGGACAAGACTCAATACAGAGCAATGATTGGCTTACTGCTCTATCTCACTGTGTCACAGCCCGATATAATGTTCAATGTTTGCTTATGTGCAAGATTTCTAAAGGAACCAAGGGAAGTTCATTCAACTGTAGTTAAACGTATATTTAGATATCTAATTGAAACTCCTAACCTTGGTCTTATATTCAAAAGAAGAGAAAGTTTCAAAACTCATAAGCTATTGCGATGTGAACTATGCTGGTGATAAAATTGAAAGAAAGAGCACAAGTGGAAGCTATAATTTTATAGGTGGCAACTTAGTCACTTGGATATGCAAGAAGCAGGGCTCAACTACATTGTTGAAGTAGAATACATGTCAGCAACAAGTTGTTGCGCTCAACTCCTATGGATAAAGAACCAGCTTGAAGACGACAATGTCTATGAGAGTAAAATTCCTATCTTTTGTGATAATAGAGCTGTTATAAGTCTTTTGAAAAACCCAATATTGCATTCCAAAGCAAAGCATATAGAGATTAAACATCACTTTATAAGAGACCATGTTCAAAATGGAACAGTGGATTTACAGTTTGTACCCACTGATGATCAGCTTGTTGATATTTTAACAAAACCCTTAACTAAAGAAAGGTTG
This sequence comes from Glycine max, assembly GCF_000004515.6. NCBI lineage: Eukaryota > Viridiplantae > Streptophyta > Magnoliopsida > Fabales > Fabaceae > Glycine > Glycine max. The sequence goes on along the minus strand of NC_016091.4, from coordinate 23,467,412 downwards.
ATTCTATTAAGAAGTCAACTTGGAATGATCTTTGTTAATGATTGGCTTAATTTCTATATGTCATCCACTAGTGCATCCAAGGACATGTTGACCACTGGACCTTACCATACACTCACAACGTTCAATATATGGATGACATATCATGCATTTTATTCAAATACATGAAACACAATGTTTTCTTAGCAAAATGTTGTAACGCTTCATGCTGAGTTGATTTTGGGAAGCAGGCCTAATGATTATTTTGAAAAGGCCAAAAAGCCTACTATAAAACCACATTACGTTGAAACTCTTGGGATTACACTATCTCTGCAAACACTTCAACTTCCTCTATGAGTTTTTCAAACCCTAGCTTTCATCTCTCTAAAATGGCCTCTGCAAACACCCTTGTTACTGAAGCTATCCCAACCATGGAAATCACCACCATACATAGAAACAATGAGTCATTCATCCATGTAGAACACTTTTTCGATTTCCAAGAACTCGAAAAGTGGGTCTAAAGATGAATAAAACCCTTCTGTTCTGTGGCACCAAAAATTTCTTTAATGAACCTAAAATCATCTACCATGAACTGATAAGAACCTTCTCGAGACATGCTGAGTTCGTAAACAAGAAGACCATTGCCTCCGAGGTGTAGGGAGTGAAGGTAGTACTATCTCGCGACACCATTGCTAAGGTAACAAGACGTCTGCACAAGGGCAGTACTTACCAGGAAGGCTGGTAGAAGAACTATGACTCCCATGTCACCAGAGCACTCTACAAAGACAATGCTAACAAGCCTAATGACTAGAAGTCATAGTGTACAACCTGATGTGTGAGAAGGAGAAAATATGGGCCAACATTCTGAACAAGAGTATGCTTCATAAAGATGGCTCCAAAATGACCCTCTCTGACCTCCACAAGTTCTTATTGTTTCACTTGATGGAGGACCTTTTGTTTGACCTTCCACACACAATTTACATTAACATGCTAAGGAACCTTAAGGGCTTAACTGGTCTGGACAACATCTATTATGCAGCTCTCATCAACAAACTCCTATGGGATCAAGGAGTATATCATGAATTCAACAACATGGATGAGGATTCTAAGCACACCCTGATAGTTACAGGTTTAGTGGTTGCTAAACAACAAAAGTTTAGCAAGGCTAACCTGAAAGCTATGAAGGTGGCTTTAGAATAGAACTTAAAGTAGGCTCTAGAAGTGGACGTGGACGCCATCAACAAGAGAAAACATAAAAGGCTTACCATAAAAGGCTTACCAAAGCCATCATTGATGAAGACCTAGGTCTGAACATCTTTGGCATTTCAAGGAAAATTCTAAAAATTATGGCTGAGTAGCAGATGAAGAAGAAGATAAAAAATAGTCACAAAGAGATGAAGAAGAAGAGGAGCTTCTGACCAAGGAGCATGGGACTAAAAAAAGGCATGAGTCTGCCACGTCCGCTCTTACGCGTCCACCTACAGTGAACCTAGTTGCACAAAGGTTGAAAGACCTAACTGAAACTAATGAAGATGATGAATGGTAGGTACGAGTGGCCTTACAAAAGAGGAAAGTTGTTGCGCCTGATGCACCTACTCATAAGAAGGCAAAGAAAGCTTAGCCAAGGGTGTCCATCCTCCCCTCCTCTATACCACAACACATCAAGAAAAGGACGACCAAGGCTAACCCGAAGTTTGGTGACCAAGAGCGAGTCTTTCCCTTCACTGGAAACAAGGAAGATCCAGCCTCTTCCTCATCAGACAATGAGTCCACCGATGACACTTCAATCTCAACCCTCCGCAAGTCTGCACTATCCACTCAACCACATCCACCTTTTTCTCCTTAGCATCTAGACAGGTTCATAAGGGCACCTTCAAGGGAACCATTAGCTAATGCTCAAAGATTTCCTCTGGTCTTCATTATTAGTAATCCTACACCTATAACCCCCTTCTCTAACGTTCTTTTGTTTTACCTTGTTGTCGCAACCTACCCTTCGGCGGGAGGGCGACGCGAGACTCGCGGGATGCGTGTTCCACGAAAGGAATACGCGCGGAGTCGCCACCAACGTTTATTTGAGGAAAACGTCGGAAAAACCGGAAAAGACGCGATCTACGAACTTTTTAAGTGAAAGGCTCAGGAGTTGTATTTACGCGCGGGGAAGGTATTAGCACCCCACACGTCCGTCACAAGGGACGACAGCCTTTAATCGAATGTGCAAACATGACTTTGATTTTTACGTTCCCTTTTATGTCCTTATATCCTTTATGCCCTTTTTATATTTTTCTCTTTTTGTGGTCGACAAGGGTGTTTCCCTTTGCTCCTACGTATTCCTCAATTTGCGATGAGGAAATCAGACCTACGTAGTTCTTTCTTATCAAGTGATTTTTTTTACTTAAAAGGTGATCATTTTAAGGCGTTGGACCTTGAAAATGATCCATTTTACTTAGCAAGAAATTGAAATGATAAACTTCAAAAACCTATTTTTATGGACGAGCTTGACTAGGCGAGTTGATTTTAGCCTTAGTTTCACTTTAGTTATTAGTCAATTCGGTTAAGAATGAGAAATCCCAAAGAGAAAACGTCCGATTGATTTTCCGCTTTATTCTACAAAAAGACACATCTTTTTTTATTATTATATTATTATTTACCTCTTTTTTTTATTTCCAACGTGGTTATGGCACGACCGAACGGTCGGAATTCATTTTAATCGAAGTTAGCGGATAATACAATTCAAACGATCGGTGGAAATTTATTTTATTTTTAGGTTAAGTGAGAAATGACTTAAGGAAAATGGCTTAAGCACGTCAAGAGAGGGTATAAAAAGTAAATGAAACGAGAATAGAAATACACAAAACACAATGTGGACCACTACGGGTACATAGAATGAATCGAAAAGCTTGGTTCGAGGTACTTACCCGTTGAAGATCGAAGAATGATGAAGAACGAATGAAGAACGTCGAAGAACGGTCGAAACCTTTGCGAAATTCTTCACGGAAAACGTTACGGAAACGTTTCGGAAGCGCCTCGGCTTAGATTTTCTTCACGGAAACAATTTTTCCAAGCAAATTCGAAAGAGAGAGAAGTGCCTAAGGGGCTGAACTCTTTTCTTCTTCACTTCCTCCCCTATTTATAGCAAAATAGGGGAGGTGGTTGCCGCCCAGCTCGCCCAGGCGAGCCAGGTTGCTTCCTCCAGAAGCAACAGCCTTCTGGAGGAATATTCTGGAGGGCCCAAGTGGGCCTGGTTGCTATTTGCACCCCCATTTTTGCTAAGTACACCCCCTACCTTTTTTTTGGTGATTCTTTTTTCGTAAAGTTACGGAAACTTACGAATTTCGTAATGATACTTGTTTTCTTTCCGTAATGTTACGGAACCTTGCGGATTACATAATCATCCCCTTTTGACTTACGGAATGTTACGGAACCTCACTTAATTATGCAACGATGCTTCCATTTGATTTCCGGTGTGTCACGGAAACTTACGGATTGTGCATCAAATATTTTTTTGTTTTCCGGCATGCCCTGGAATTTCACAAATTGCCTAATGATGGGTGCCAAGCACCTCACAAGGACCAAAGAAAGGTCGTATGTCATCAAGCAAAGGTCCCCGGACGAAATTAGGGTATGACAGTTGCCCCTCTTTACTTGTCTTTTATTGGAGATAAAAGGAAAGTAAAGATAAGACACTAATTTCGTTCCTCCCGATTGACGAGAGTCGCGGGTGACCATAAAATCTCCACATGCAAATGACTTGTTGTTCCCGATGGAACAAAAGGTGCAGAAGACGGTGTTAGTCTCTGCATGCTATCAAGCGTTCTGTCTTACAGATAGCAAAAGAATGTTTATACGGATAACCACTCGGGTATTTCCGCCCGTCAGCGTGACTCAAAAGTCAGTATGACAGATCTTGTGAGTGCGGAAGATAATGTAAATCTCCGTGTGTCATCGGGCCCGTCGCCTCTGGATGACAAAGGGTGCAGAATGACCAAATTTTGTCTCTGCGCGCCATCAGACACGACTGTGTCTGAATGGCAAAGGGGTGTGGAATGACCAAATTTTGTCTCCGCATGTCATCGAGCCCGCCGCCTCTGGATGACAAAGGGTGCAGAATGACCAAATTTTGTCTCTGCGCGCCATCGGACACGACTGTGTCTGAATGGCAAAGGGGTGCGGAATGACCAAATTTTGTCTCCGCATGTCATCGGGCCCGCCGCCTCTGGATGACAAAGGGTGCAGAATGACCAAATTTTGTCTCTGCGTGCCATCGGACACGACTATGTCTGAATGGCAAAGGGGTGCGGAATGACCAAATTTTGTCTCCGCATGTCATCGGGCTCGCCGCCTCTGGATGACAAAGGGTGCAGAATGACCAAATTTTGTCTCTATGCGCCATCAGACACGACTGTGTCTGAATGGCAAAAGGGTGCGGAATGACCAAATTTTGTCTCCGCATGTCATCGGGCCCGCCGCCTCTGGATGACAAAGGGTGCAGAATGACCAAATTTTGTCTCTGCGTGCCATCGGACACGACTGTGTCTGAATGGCAAAGGGGTGCGGAATGACCAAATTTTGTCTCCGCATGTCATCGGGTCCGCCGCTGGATGACAAAGGGTGCAGAATGACCAAATTTTGTCTCTGCGTGCCATCGGACACGACTGTGTCTGAATGGCAAAGGGGTGCGGAATGACCAAATTTTGTCTCCGCATGTCGTCGGGCCCGCCGCCTCTGGATGACAAAGGGTGCAGAATGACCAAATTTTGTCTCTGCGTGCCATCGGACACGACTGTGTCTGAATGGCAAAGGGGTTCGGAATGACCAAATTTTGTCTCTGCATGTCATCGGGCCCGCCGCCTCTGGATTACAAAGGGTGCAGAATGACCAAATTTTGTCTCTGCGTGCCATCGGACACGACTGTGTCTGAATGGCAAGGGGTGCGGAATGACCAAATTTTTCTCCGCATGTCATCGGGCCCGCCGCCTCTGGATGACAAAGGGTGCAGAATGACCAAATTTTGTCTCTGCGTGCCATCGGACACGACTGTGTCTGAATGGCAAAGGGGTGCGGAATGACCAAATTTTGTCTCCGCATGTCACATGACCTTAAGGTCAGTATGACAGATCTTGTGGGGCGGCCGACAAAAGCAAGGCTCTTGCTCCTACGTATCCTCCAATGAGGAACTCAGACCTACGTAGTTCTAGATAACTTGTGAGACTTGAAAAAGTCTCCACCGGAAGATGCTGACATCTCCGGAAAGGGCGCAGATGACCACATTGGCCTCTGCTCATCAATCACACTTGGGGTCACTGAATGACGAGGTGCGGATAACCGTAAGGTGTCTCCGCGGGTTACCAGCTCTTGGGTTATGATAGCAAAAGGTGGTGTGGTCGACAAAAGCAAGGCTCTTGCTCCTACGTATCCTCCAATGAGGAACTCAGACCTACGTAGTTCTGGATAACTTGTGAGACTTGAAAAAAGTCTCGGTGTTTTCTCCACTAAAATGCAAACATGCTTTAGTAAAGAGACAAATATTCCAACTGATTAGAGCAGCGTATGCTTTTTTTTTTTTTTTGAGTGAAAAACAATGCGTCCACCGGGGAAGGAGAGTATGTTGATGAAATCCCCCATAACCATAAATGAGATTTTGGATGTTTAGCATTTCATTTCTAAATGACCATTTAGAGGAAACACTGGGTCCGACAAAAATAGAAGAAAATCACTCAAAGTGTATCAATCTCGCACAGGTAAGTGTTTCATCCTAATTCCGAACGATAGATATGTCACGACTTGACTTTGCAAATTATTTCCTATCAAATCAAAAATTACATGCGTGATCATGGATCAATAGGACTTCCCTTGGGAATGGGCTCTTTTGGTGGGTTTTTCAGCTTTTGTGTGTTTTTGGCCTTTTCCTTTTCTGTTTTTGTTTTGCGCGAGGCGAATAAGTCACCGACGCACAGGATTTTGGTTGGTAATCAAAGGGAGAAGACCACTTTCAGGTCGTGGTTTCCTTTCTTTTTTGTTTATTTGGTGACAATTCTGTATTGTTCAGATATCGTCTGGTCAAAAGACCTTTCTGCACATTTCTTCTAGTTTCTTTGATCAGGAGCTTTCTTCTTTTTTACTTCTCTTTTTTTCTTTCTCCCATTCTTTGATTGGGAATTTTCTTTCTTTTCTTTTTGCTTTCTCCCACTCTTTGATTGGGAATTTCCTTTCCTCTCTTTTTTCCTTTGATTGGAAATTTTCCTTCTCTCCTTTTTTGCTTCCTCTTTGATTGGAAATTTTCCTTCTCCTTTTTCCTTTCCGAGGGTAAGGATTGGCATTCTCACCCTGGGTCAAGGTTTATGGTGAGTCAGGATTTTGGCTCAAGGCTTGTAGAATGGCTAGACATGATACATGTCGGGGTTTGGTTTGGCTCAAGGATAAAAGGGATGCCCCACATTATTTCCATGACACAAATGCAAAAATGATGATTTGGAAATTTTATGCAAAACTGGTCATGCATGCACCTATGTGGACACTCAAGTGTCAAATTTTTATGGTCATGTGATGCTAGGGCTCAGGATTCATTTCCTCTATTTTAGTCAACCCAATGTTTCCAAAATATGCTCTTTTATCAATTTGTGCATTCATCCGAGTCCATTTCGGGCGTCCGGGAAAATTTTCACAGTATCCACCCTTCAGGTGTACACACATTTTTTTTCAAAAACTGGTTATGATCAGTGAATTTTTTCAAAGAAAAGCTGGAAGTTATCTCTTTTCAAAAGCATGTTGGTTTTTCAGCTAGACAACTTATTTTCTTTTTTCTCTTTCTTTTTTTTATCATTATCATTTGTTTATTTCTTTTTCTTGTTTTTTTTTTACCTTTTTTTTTCATGAGGTATTTTGCTACCTAAACATGTGTATATTTTTGTGAGGTATTTTTGCTATATACATGCATATCCAAGGTATCTTGCTACCTAAACATACATATATATGTTTTGTAAGGTATTTTTGTTGTATACATGCATATCCAAGGTATCTTTCTACCTAAACATACATATATATATTTTGTGAAGTGTGTTTTTGTTTACATACATGCATATCTAAGGTATCTTTCTACCTAAACATACATATATATATTTTGTAAGGTATGACTACCTTTCGAGCTTGTGCTCGTTTTATTTAAATTCCCAGGATCATGAGCAACTAGGTGCGTCCTACTATAAAAAGTGATCAAATAACAAGCATAGATTCAAAAGGTACTAGGTTGCCTCCTAGTAGCGCTTCTTTAACGTCTTGAGCTGGACGCCTAATGATTTGTCGGTCATGAACCTAGTACTTTGCTTACCTTTGGCTTTGGACTTGGTCGCCTATTGGTCAGCCATGTGTCGTAGGCAACGCTCTAACCTTTTTATGGATGAGCTGAGGTGAACTCTAGAGGTGGTGGCGGTGTGTCTATTGCCCACTACCGGCCATCCCAATGCTGTGTGGTGTTTCACCATGTGCCTGCCTGGGGGCGCAGTACTTCTTGATGAAAGCCCGGTTAATGCGGGACCTAATGACCTTGTTGGGGGCAACGGGCACTCCGTAGAACTAACAGAGGCCCGTAATTAGAGCTGGAAACTCTAATACCCTATTGGCCTTCTTCGGGTCCACAAAGTGTTTTGCGGGCACGATCCCTGCAAACAATAGATGACATCAGAAATCAATTGGGGAGAGGTGCGTACTTACCTAGGTCACGATGGCATAAATTTGATGGGGGGACGGGCACCCTGTAGGGCCGACAGAGGCCCGTAACCAGAGCTGGAAACCCCAGGGCCCTGTTGGACTTCTTCAGGTCCACTGGTGTCTTTGTGGGTGCGATCCCTGCAAACAATAGATGGTATAAGAAATCAGTTGAACCATATGCATACTTACCCATGTCAAGACAACACAGACCAACTGATACTTTTGCAGGGGGAGATTGACATTGCGGTCGCTGGGCAGAATGTTGCTAAGTAGCAATGTCATCTATATCTGTGCAAGAGTGGTCATGTTGGTGCGCATGATCCGCACTCGTCTCTTTGCAGCGGCACGGGTGAAATCTTGCCCCGGTATGCATAGTAGCTGTGTGATAGCCTCCCTCTCTAGTTGTATTCGCACAGTTGGCCCCCCTCCAATATCAGGGGGTGGCCCAGGAACCGTTAAAAGGAAACTACTGGTCCCTTAACCGGGGGTGCAAGTCTCGGTTAAGCATTTAAGGACAGAGGACCTTAAATTATCTTAAGGTGTGGATATGGAGCACACTGAAAATGAGGACACGTAGCCCTCTAAAGGTGAGGTGCGGATGTGTAGTCCTCTGGAGGTGAGGGTGTGCAGCCCTCTGTTGGCGAGGACGTGTAGTCCTCTTCAAGGTGAGGGTGTGCAGCCCTCTATTGGCGAGGACGTGTAGTCCTTTCAAGGTGAGGGCGTGCAGCCCCCTGTTGGCGAGGACGTGTAGTCCTCTAAAGGTGAGGACGTGTAGCCCTCTGTTGGCGAGGACGTGTAGTCCTCTAAAGGTGAGGGCGTGTAGCCCTACGAAGGTGAGGACATGTAGTTCTCTGATGGCAAGAGCGTGTAGCCCTCAGAAGGTGAGGGCGTGCAGCCCTCTGACGGTGAGGGTAACTAGTACCCAAGGTGAGGACGTGTAGCCCTCTCAAGGCAAGGACATGTAGTCCTCTGGAGGTGAGGGCGTGCAGCCCTCTGATGGTGAGGACGTGTAGTCCTCTCAAGGCGAGGATGTGTAGTCCTCTCATCGGTGAGGGTAACTAGTACCCAAGGTGAGGGCATGTAGCCCTCTCAAGGCGAGGACATGTAGTCCTCTGGAGGTGAGGGCGTGCAGCCCTCTGATGGTGAGGACGTGTAGTCCTCTCAAGGCGAGGACGTGTAGTCCTCTCAACGGTGAGGGTAACTAGTACCCAAGGTGAGGGCGTGTAGCCCTCTCAAGGCAAGGACATGTAGTCCTCTGGAGGTGAGGGCGTACAGCCCTCTGATGGTGAGGACGTGTAGTCCTCTCAAGGCGAGGACGTGTAGTCCTCTGACGGTGAGGGTAACTAGTACCCAAGGTGAGGGCGTGTAGCCCTCTCAAGACGAGGACATGTAGTCCTCTCGAGGTGAGGGCGTGCAGCCCTCTGATGGTGAGGGTAACTAGTACCCAAGGTGAGGGCGTGTAGCCCTCTCAAGGCGAGGACATGTAGTCCTCTCGAGGTGAGGGCGTGCAGCCCTCTGATGGTGAGGGTAACTAGTACCCAAGGTGAGGGCGTGTAGCCTTCTCAAGGCGAGGACATGTAGTCCTCTGAAGGTGAGGGCGTGCAGCCCTCTATTGGCGAGGACGTGTAGTCCTCTAAAAGCGAGGACGTGTAGTCCTCTCAACGGTGAGGGTAACTAGTACCCAAGGTGAGGGCGTGTAGCCCTCTCAAGGCGAGGACATGTAGTCCTCTGGAGGTGAGGGCGTGCAGTCCTCTGATGGCGAGGGCGTGTAGCCCTCTGAAGGTGAGGACATGCAGTCCTCTGAAAGTGAGGACACGCAGTCCTCTAAAGGTGAGGGTGTGCAGCCCTCTGTTGGCGAGGACGTGTAGTCCTCTGAAGACCAGGGTACTAGTACCCGAGGGTCCATCCTTATGAGAAAGCAAGAGATCGACTCATCGAGAGAGCCGGTCATCCCAAATTCAAAAGATTTGGACATTTAGATGTAGGGAATCTATGTAGTTAACATGATTTTGAGGGATGCAAATGCATGCAACCTTTGTTGTGAAATTTGGGTAAATGCGGACTTTATATGAAACAATGCAATGTAATGGAAAGTTGTACAATGTTCATGAAATTCTTTCCCTATTTTGTGATTTTGATTTTGATTTGATATTTTTTGGAAAACACAGATTGACTGCCCTTTTGAAAAAGGTGATAATTCATGCAACCTTATCCTATCTTTTGAAAATCTCTCCGAGAACTCCCTCAGAGTGTGTGTTTTGTTTGATTTAGTCATTTGACCACTTTGGAGTGACGACAATGGAGTCGTTTGATGTTTAATCAATCCATTGAAATTCCAGGGTTTGTCCCCTTTTTTTTTGTTGAAAACATCGATGGGTGAGAACTTTTGATCGGCCCCTATGTTCACTTGAGGCTCATGCACGGTGCCCCTCATTGCCCCAGTGTAAGGCTTTGAGGTACCAATCGTTGTCTTTCATCATGACCTTGTAGGAGGGAACCTATTGGGGGAGAACTTCTAATCTGCCCCTAGGTTCACTTGAGGCTCATGCACGATGCCCCTCATTGCCCCAGTGTAGGGCTATGAGGTAACCATCATTGTCTTGTTTTCACAACCTTGTAGCAAGGGAGAATGAAAGAAGCAATTGATTTTTGCAAAAAGAATTTTCCAAGGACAAGAAATAGTTGAAGGATTTTTTTCAGTTGATGGATTAAGTCAAATGACTCCTATGTAGAAGCAAGATATTTTGATGTTTTGATGATGCCAAAGGATCAAGTGCTTCCAAGTTTTATTCAAGACAAGAATCCAAGAATCCAAGATATATGATCAAGTTGATCTCTAGAATCTTAGGAAGAAGTTTCCAAATTGAAAAACAAAAGGTTTGACCAAAGAATTCTATCATTTCAAATTGAGATTTGCTCTCTGGTAATCGATTACCAGCAGCTGAAAATGTTTATAACAGTCACCAGAAATTTGAATTCAAAATTTATAATGTGTAATCAATTACACATGGATGGTAATTGATTACCAGCAATTTATTCAAATTTTAAAGCCTGTGATCGATTACACAAGTCTTGTAATCGATTACCAGAGGAGATTTTCAGAAAATAATTTCCAAGAGTCACATCTATTCAAATGGTTTATGAATGGCCATCAAAGGTGACTTGGAAACACGAATTTAAAGAGAGTTTTCATTGCCCAAAAAGTTTTATCCTCTCAAAAGATTAAGAGTTTTTCTGAACTGAACTGTCTTATCCTCTCAAAAAGATTCCTTGGTCAACCACTTGCATATTCAATAAGGAATTTTGATTGATCTTCATTGTACAATCTATCTCTTTTAAGAGAGATTTCTTCTTCTTATTTCTGAAAAGGGATTAAGAGACCGTGGGTCTCTTGTTGTAGAGGATTCCTGAATACAAGGGAAGGGTTGTCCCTGTGTGGTTCAGACTTTGTAAAAGGAGTTTTACAAAGAGAGTGGAAAATCTCAAGTGGGTTGCTTGAGGACTGGACGTAGGCGCGGGAAGTGGCCGAACCAGTATAAATCAAGTTTGCATTCCTCTCTTCCTTTAAACTTCTTTTATTTATTGCTATTTATCTTTTGCTTTAAAGAAGTTTATTTTGAATTATCTTTTGAGTAATTCATGTTAAGGGTGCATTGTTAATCAAAAAAGAAAGAGTGATAGTTTAATTGGGGAATAGTCTTTGCATCTTAATTCACCCCCCCCCCCCCCCTTTCTTAAGATAACTGAGGCCATTTGTCCGACATCCTATTCTTGACAACTCACTTCTCTAAGAAGACAAACTTTCCGGGATGATAAAATGAGGTCACATGAACGTCTTGAAAGCACAGTCAATCAAATGTTTTTTTTTTCTTTTTGAACACTTTTTTTTTTTATTTTGAAACTTATTTTTTATTTTGAAACTTATTTGTTTTGAACTTTACTCGTTGTTTTACGACACCCCCACCAACGTGCAAAACGAGTAATCTCTGATTGAACAGTCTTGGAAGTCAACACTCAGGAGCGCAGGTCGCTTGAGCAAACAGACCAATGGCTTGCACCCACATTCCGGAGAAAGTTGAATAAGCAAAGATGCGTTTGTGAGAGGATGAGGAACAAAGATATCAACTTCATCCATTTCATTTAACATTGTAACTGTGGTTTACAATAATGGTACAAACTTGAAAATCCTGATGAGTCATTAGAGACACCTAACAACAGCCTTCAAAATTGCCCCATGTGTGGAATCTCTTGTCAATGTCAGGATTTACACGCGATTCTCCTCAAATTTCAGCCAGCCCGCATCAATTAGACCTTGCACCTTACGCTTCAGAGCCCTACAATGCTCAATGGAACGCCCCGGGGCTTCTCTGTGACAAGCACACGTTGCGTTCGAGTCGTATTCTCGGAGAAATGGAGGTTGATGAACCTTGGCTAGGGTTATGGCTACCATTGAATTATCAAGTAGATATGGGAGCAAGTCAGCATAGGACACTGGAATTGGGGTGAATTCTACAGGCTTTCTCGCTGCAAAATTCATTTTTGGTTGGTGTTTTTGGTTTTGCTAAAGGTGGTCTTCGTCATTGGAAGTGCGGTAGACAGGCTTTGTGGTTGATTTAGGGATGGCCTTTGTGGATAACTGGGTGGTGGGTAAGGAGGTTTGTTATTGGCTGAGTGTCATACCCTAATTTCGTCCGGGGACCTTTGCTTGATGACATGCGACCTTTCTTTGGTCCTTGTGAGGTGCTTGTTACCCATCATTAGGCAATTTGTGAAATTCCAGGACATGCCGAAAAACCAAAAAAATATTGATGCACAATCCGTAAGTTTCCGTGACACACCGGAAATCAAATGGAAGCATCGTTGCATAATTAAGTGAGGTTCCGTAACATTCCGTAAGTCAAAAAGGGGATGATTATGTAATCCGCAAGGTTTCGTAACATTACGGAAAGAAAACAAGTATCGTTACGAAATTCGTAAGTTTCCGTAACTTTACGAAAAAAGAATCACGAAAAAAAAACAGAGGGGGTGTACTTAGTAAAAATGGGGGTGCAAATAGCACCCAGGCCCACTTGGGCCCTCCAGAATATTCCTCCAGAAGGCTGTTGCTTCTGGAGGAAGCAACCTGGCTCGCCTGGGCGAGCTGGGCGGCAACCACCTCCCCTATTTTGCTATAAATAGGGGAGGAAGTGAAGAAGAAAAGGGTTCAGCCCCTTTGGCACTTCTCTCTCTTTCGAATTTGCTTGAAAAAATTGTTTCCGTGAAAAAAATCTAAGCCGAGGCGCTTCCGAAACGTTTCCGTAACGTTTTCCGTGAGGAATTTCGCAAAGGTTTCGACCGTTCTTCGACGTTCTTCATTCGTTCTTCATCGTTCTTCGATCTTCAACGGGTAAGTACCTCGAACCAAGCTTTTCGATTCATTCTATGCACCCATGGTGGTCCACATTGTGTTTTGTGTATTTCTATTCTCGTTTTGTTTACTTTTTATACCCCCTCTTGACGTGCTTAAGCCATTTTACTTAAGTCATTTCTCGCTTAACTTAAAAATAAAATAAAATTCCACCGAACGTTTGAATTGTATTATCCGTTAACTTCGGTTAAAATGAATTCCGACCGTTCGGTCGTGCCGTAACCACGTTGGAAATCAAAAGAGGTAAAAAATAATATTATAATAATCAAAAAAACATCTTTTAGTAAAATAAAGCGGAAAATCAATCAGACGTTTTCTCTTTGGGATTTCTCATTCTTAATCAAATTGATTAATAACTAAAGGCTAAAATCAATTCGCCTAGTCAAGCTCGTCCATAAAAATAGGCTTTTGAAGTTTGTCATTTCAATTTCTCACTAAGTAAAATGGATCATTTTTAAGGTCCAACGCCTTAAAATGATCACCATTTAAGTAAAAAAAATCACTTGACAAAAAGCAAGAACTACGTAGGTCTGAGTTCCTCATTGAGGATACGTAGGAGCAAAAGCCCCGCTTTTGTCGACCACCCCAAGAGATCGTTAATGGTCCAAATGCCTTAATGTTTCTCTCCTTTCAAAAACAAGAGATCGTTAATGGTCCAAACGCCTTAACGTTTCTCCCCTTTCAAAATCAAAAGACCGTTTAATGGTTCAACACCTTAAATGACCTTTTGTTCAATAAAAACATATTTTGCAAAAAAGACAAAAACAACTTAACCAAACAATTTGTTCCGAAAGAACTACGTAGGTCTGATTTTCTCATCCCAAATTGAGGAATACGTAGGAGCAAAGGGAAACACCCTTGTCGACCACAAAAAAGAAAAAATATAAAAAGGGTATAAAGGATATAAGGACATAAAAGGGAACGTAAAAATCAAAGTCATGTTTGCACATTCGATTAAAGGCTGCCGTCCCTTGGGACGGACGTGTGGGGTGCTAATACCTTCCCCGTGCGTAAATACAACTCCCGAACCTTTCACTTAAAAAGTTCGTAGATCGCGTCTTTTCCGGTTTTTCCGACGTTTTCCTCAAATAAACGTTGGTGGCGACTCCGCGCGTATTCCTTTCGTGGAACACGCATCCCGCGAGTCTCGCGTCGCCCTCCCGCCGAAGGGTAGGTTGCGACAGTTGGCGACTCCACTGGGGACTATTTTTAGAGAGTTAGGCCATTTAATCTTGTGCAATGTTTTACCGTGACTTACCCCTTTGTTGGTTTCCTTTCATTATGTTCTTGTGTATATAAACTCTTTGTTGCTTTTAGTGCGTTTTAAATGTATGCATGAAGTAAATATTTATTCATTTGATGCACACAAACACCAACACTATTTGCACACACTGTGAGTGAAAAAGGGCCCTATACCTGGGTTCATGGGAGCATAAGGAGTGGAGGTGAATCTGTGATCATGCTAGGTCTTCGACTTGCTTGATTACAGTGAACCCTCATCTAGAGCTTTTCTCTTTGAAAACTTATTGTTGCTAGTAGTCCCTACTGCTGCAATATGTTCTTCGAAGGGGATGATACCTCTAGAAACCATCAAGAGAGATATAACTACCTTGGGGATTTTTGCTAAAAGCCTAGTTAGTTCTCTCCCTTATATAGGTCCCTTAAATAGGGGCACGGAGCAAACACGCTGCGTGCCATTTTTCACACTGCCATGCATGAGTATCATATACCCTTTTGCTTATGTTCGGTAAATATTGTCATACTGTGTACATCCCCGCATTGTGTCTTTTGCATAGGCATTGCATATGGGTTCTGTCTTGATCCCTTCTGTAAACAAACCAACGGAGGGTCCGTGTCGCCTTCTTAAAAACGTGCGTTGGGGCATTTTGCTACCCCTAGACGTCGTATCTAAGAAGGGGACAAATTCCCCGGACCCCCGCATTCCTAGATTGCATCTGTGTCATATGCATTCCATCATGCATTCATCCATCCCACCCATGAGATATCGGAGTTTTGATTTGCACCAGCTTTTGTCTCACTTTAGTAAGCATGGGAACAAATCAAACCGGCAAGAGGTTCTACCAAGTCAAGGTCAAAAGCCTAGATACCACCAGCATCAAGGAATTAGGGCGGTTGATGGAACCTCTCCAAATGCAAGCCTTCCGCAAGACTTACGGAAAGATCTTAGAGTTGACCATAGCAGAGGTGTCCATAGAAGCCATTGCATCACTTACCCAATACTACGACCAGCCTTTGAGGTGCTTCACATTCGGAGACTTCCAATTAGTACCAACCATAGAAGAATTTGAGGAAATTCTAGGATGTCCTCTCGGGGGAAGAAAACCATATCTTTCCTCCGGGTGTCTCCCCTCTTTGAGCAGAATTGCAACTGTGGTCCAGGATTCAGCAAGAGGTTTGGACCGCATAAAACAGACTCGGAACGGCATAGCGGGCCTACCACAGAGGTACCTAGAAGACAAGGCGAGGGGTATGGCCAATCAAGGAGACTGGGTCCCGTTTATGGATGTGTTAGCTTTGCTAATTTTTGGGGTCGTCCTCTTTCCAAACGTGGATGGTTTGGTGGACCTAGCAGCAATCGACGCTTTCCTTGCCTACCACCATAGCAAGGAAAGTCCGGTGGTAGCTGTCTTGGCAGATCTATTTGACACATTTGACCGAAGGTGCGAAAAGAGTAGCGCACGGATCATCTGTTGCTTACCCGCCCTCTGTGTTTGGTTGGTTTCGCACTTATTTCAACAAGACACAAGACATCCATGTCCGCTCCTGAGCCATCGCTCGTGTACTGAAAAGAGGAGAATAGATTGGGACCAGCTCTTGGCCGGGATAGGAGGTAGAACAATCAGTTGGTTCCCCCGATGGAAGGAAGGAAAAGAAGGAGTCCTTTTCTCATGTGGAAGATACCCAAACATTCCGCTGGTAGGAACGAGGGGTTGTATTAACTACAATCCCGCGCTCGCTATAAGACAACTAGGGTACCCCATGAGGGGAGCACCGACGGAAGAAAGCATGTCTCCTTTCCTTGTGAGGGATTTCGACGCACAAAATTCCAAGACTATACAAAGAATCCATAAGGCATGGGAAACCCCGTTAAGGAAAGATCAAGAGCTTAGAGGCATTCGTAATGGCATCATTGGTGGGTACCACGAATGGCTGAAAGTTCATATACGGGGTTGTAGATTGGCTCGCCAAGTTAAAAGTCGTCAGCGAAGAGAGTTTTGAAGCACCGGAAGAGGACGAAGAAGTCCAAGCTCTCAAAAGCGAGTTAGGAAAGGCAAAACTTGCCAAGGAGAAGTTCAAGTTGGCCGCTACACACGTTCGGAAGGAGTGTGCCGGGTTACGGGAAGAGAATGCAATTACCGCAAGAGCCCTTGAACAAGAGACCAAGAGGGCTCGCAAGGAGGAGTATGGCCGGAACAAATTTCGCGGAGCTCTATGGGGTAGCAATAGTGAACTCAAGTTGCGAAGGGAAGAAAGAGACCAGTCGCGAGCACATAGCATGGTTCTGAAAGAGGAGTTAATTGCTTGTTCGAGGTCCAAAAGAAGCTTGTCTCAGCGTTTATGCGAGACAGAGACCAACATGCTAGCTATCATCGCTAAGTACCAAGAAGAGTTGGGTCTAGCCATGGCCCACGAGCATAGAATCGCGGACGAGTATGCTCAAGTATACGCGGAAAAAGAGGCTAGAGGAAGGGTGATCGACTCTTTACACCAAGAGGCAACCATGTGGATGGATCGGTTTGCTCTTACCTTGAACGGGAGTCAAGAACTTCCCCGCTTGTTAGCCAAGGCCAAGGCGATGGCAGACACCTACTCCACCCCCGAAGAGATTCATGGGCTTCTCGGCTATTGTCAGCATATGATAGACTTAATGGCCCACATAATTAGAAATCATTAGGAAACTTGTATGGTCTCTCAGACCTTGACTAGATACGACTTCCTTTTTGAAATAAAATGAGTTGGTCCCATGTTTCTACTCCAAAAAAGCTTGTGCAAATCAAATCACTCCTACATTTCATCTCTAGCATGCATTTTCTTTCTTTACCCACTCCTCACGTTTGGTTTTTTAGGGAAAAACACCATAACTAAACGCGCCGCAAGGTATCCCTATCGCACCAGATCCAAATCTAGAACGATGGGTGATCAAGAGGAGACGCAGGACCAGATGAAAGCCGACATGTCGGCTCTGAAAGAACAAATGGCCTCCATGATGGAGGCCATGTTAAGTATGAAGCAGCTCATAGAGAAGAACGCGGCCACCGCCGCCGCTGTCAGTTCGGCTGCCGAAGCAGACCCGACTCTCTTGGCAACTACGCACCATCCTCCCTCAAATATAGTAGGACGGGGAAGGGACACACTGGGGCACGATGGCAGCCCTCACCTGGGATACAACCGAGCGGCTTACCCTTATGGATTGCCGCCCAACTATTCACCACCCGTCTTGCAAGAAGATGCGGGCCACATTGCTTCTCCCGTCCATGAAAGAGAGCCTCCTCAGCAGCCCGACGAAGTCCACAAAGACCCTCAAGATTATGCTCGAAGGGATGTCGAGTTCTATCCCCCGATCCCCGAAGGGCCGGCACCAGGCACGTTGCCTCAACCCAACATCGCAGCACCACCAATAGTTTTGTCCACGGAAGGGCCGCCCCCAGCAACTGAAGAAAGGAGGAAGCTCGATCTCCTTGAAGAAAGATTGAGGGCCGTGGAAGGATTTGGGGACTATCCGTTCGCAGACATGACGGATCTTTGCTTAGTACCCGATGTTGTTATTCCCCCGAAGTTCAAAGTGCCGGACTTCGACAAATATAAAGGGACGACTTGTCCCAAAAACCATCTCAAGATGTACTGCCGTAAGATGGGCGCCCACTCTAAAGATGAAAAGCTATTAATACGCTTCTTTCAGGATAGCTTGGCCGGAGCTGCGGTAGTGTGGTACACTAATTTGGAAGCTTCCCGTATCCGTACTTGGAAGGATCTGATTACCGCCTTCCTAAGGCAGTATCAGTACAATTCTGATATGGCTCCTGACCGTACTCAACTGCAGAATATGTTCAAGAAAGAGGGTGAAACCTTTAAAGAATATGCGCAGCGATGGAGGGATTTTGCGGCACAAGTAGCTCCTCCCATGGTTGAGAGAGAGATGATCACCATGATGGTAGACACTCTGCCAGTGTTCTACTATGAGAAGCTAGTAGGTTACATGCCGTCCAGCTTTGCGGATCTAGTGTTTGTCGGGGAAAGAATCGAGGTAGGATTGAAAAGAGGAAAGTTTGATTACGTTTCCTCCACAAATGCGAATGCCAAAAGAATCGGGGCAACAGGGGCAAAAAGGAAGGAGGGGGATGCCCATGCCGTCTCTTCAACACCCGCGTGGGTCAAACCCCAGCAAACACCTCATGGTACCCATCAGTACGCGCAACATCACCCAAGCTTCTCGGCTCATACTGGGAACGCCTCTAGTTCAACGCCCGTGCAGCCTAAGGCACCCACCCAGAGGGAAGCTCCCGAAGTTCCAACTCCGAACACGACTCGACCGGCCGGCAATTCCAATACGACAAAGAACTTCCCTCCGAGGCCATTTCCGGAATTCACCCCACTCCCAATGACGTACGAAGATCTTCTGCCATCCCTCATCGCCAATCATTTGGCCGTGGTAACTCCCGGAAGGGTCCTCGAACCCCCTTTCCCGAAGTGGTATGACCCTAACGCAACTTGCAAGTACCATGGGGGTGTCCCGGGGCATTCCGTCAAAAAATGCTTAGCCCTTAAATACAAGGTCCAACATTTAATGGATGCTGGATGGCTGACTTTCCAAGAGGATCGGCCCAATGTGAGAACCAACCCGCTCGCCAATCATGGAGGGGGAGCGGTTAATGCAGTTGAGTCCGATAGGCCGCACAGATCTAAACCTTTAAGGGATGTGACAACCCCTAGGAGGTTTATCTTTGAGGCCCTACAAAAAGGAGGTGTGATTCCCCATAGTGGGTGTAAGGAGGATTCCTGTCTGCTACACTCCGGCGAGCTGCATGACATGGAGACGTGTTTGGGAGTAGAGGAATTGTTACAGCGGATGATAGATCAAGGTCGACTGGAAGTCGGCAGTGAAGGAAAAGAAGAGCAGCATATATGCATGCAGTCTATGGAGGGAAGCAGTGTTGCGAAGCCCAAACCCTTGGTGATATACTTCACTAAAAGCGCAGCTTCGCAAAAGCCCGGACACCCCTTAATAGCCAAACCTGTTCCTTTCCCGTACCAAAATAGCCACGCGGTCCCGTGGAGATATACACCTCCGAGGGAGAAGGAAGAAGAAGCCACTGACGTCAACTCGCTGTCAGCTAAGGTAACAAATATCACGGGACTGAGTGGTGTGACCCGTAGTGGTCGTGTGTTCGCACCTCCGGACCTACCAGTCCAACCCGCAGACATCAAAGGAAAAGGAAAAGTGGTGGAGGAACAAGATGGCGAAGCCCCCCACGCTTCGAATAAAGATATTTCGGCAAAGGGCCCCCCGGAGAAAAAGGATGGTAAAAAGGAGGTGTCGCTAGAGGAAGCCAGCGAGTTCCTTCGGATAATTCAGCAGAGCGAATTCAAGGTTATCGAACAGCTCAACAAGACCCCGGCCAGGGTCTCGCTGTTGGAGTTACTTATGAGCTCCGAGCCTCATCGGGCTCTGCTAGTAAAAGTTCTGAACGAGGCTCATGTGGCCCAAGATATCTCGGTAGAAGGTTTCGGAGGGTTGGTCAACAATATCACTGCCAACAACTATCTTGCCTTCGCCGAAGAAGAAATCCCCGCCGAGGGGAGAGGGCATAATAAGGCTTTACACGTATCAGTCAAGTGTATGGACCATATCGTAGGACCATATCGTAGCCAAGGTGCTCATCGATAATGGTTCCAGTTTAAACGTGATGCCTAAGAGCACTTTGGAGAAGTTACCTTGGTAAGCTACCCATCCTCCATGCCTTATGTGGAAGCCGCAGAAGAATCGTTAGAAACTGCTTTCCAGTCTTTTGAGGTGGTAAGCATTTCCTCCGTGGACTCCCTCTTTGGGCAGCCTTGTCTGTCCGATGCAGCGGTAATGATGGCCCGAGTTATGTTGGGGAACGGTTATGAACCCGGGATGGGTTTAGGCAAAGACAACGGCGGCATAACTAGCCTGATAAATACCCAAGGAAATCGTGGGAAGTATGGTTTAGGCTATAAACCCACTCAGGCGGACATGAAAAGAAGCATCGCGGGAAGGAAGAACAGTGGTCAAAGCTCACGTTGGAGACAAGAAAGTGAAGGAAGCCCGCCCTGCCACATAAGTAGAAGCTTTATAAGCGCGGGTCTGGGAGACAAAGGTCAAGTGTTCGCGATATGCGAAGATGATGTTCCGAATACTTTGGATTTGGTACGACCATGCCCTCCTGATTTCCAGCTGGGAAATTGGCGAGTGGAGGAACGCCCCGGCATTTACGCAACGAGCATAATGTAAACCTTTACGGTTTTAAAAGCTCTATAGTTGGGCCCAGGCTTTAGAGTTTTTTCCTTTTGTTAAGGCTTTGTGTCTTTTGTTTTTGAATTTATAATACAAGGATCTTTCTTCATCTGTTCCTGGTCTCTACCCATTCTCATTCATTTGCATGTTTACTTCTTTTTCTGAAACGGCAGATCCGATGACGAGTCCCCCGAAGGTACTAATACCTGGGACCCGCCTATCGACTTCGAGCAAGAAATGAATCAAACGGAAGATGAAGGAAATGAGGATGTGGGACTTCCCCCAGAACTAGAAAGAATGGTCGCCCATGAGGACCAAGAAACGGGGCCTCATCAAGAAGAAACAGAGCTAGTAGACTTAGGAATTGGCAGTGGAAAGAGGGAAGTAAAGATAGGTACAGGTATTACCGCACCTATCCGTGAAGAATTAATAATCCTGCTAAAAGACTACCAAGACATCTTTGCTTGGTCATACCAAGATATGCCCGGTTTGAGTTCTGACATTGTACAGCACCGATTACCTCTAAATCCCGAGTGTTCCCCGGTAAAACAGAAACTGAGAAGGATGAAGCCCGAAACCTCCTTGAAAATAAAAGAAGAAGTGAAGAAGCAATTTGACGCTGGATTTCTGGCCGTCGCTCGGTATCCAGAATGGGTTGCCAACATCGTACCGGTTCCTAAGAAAGATGGGAAAGTACGAATGTGTGTGGATTATCGGGACCTGAATCGGGCCAGTCCCAAGGACAATTTTCCTTTACCACACATCGATATCCTCATGGATAACACGGCCAATTTCACCTTATTTTCCTTCATGGACGGTTTCTCTGGTTACAATCAGATAAAGATGGCGCCCGAGGATATGGAAAAGACTACTTTCGTCACCCTGTGGGGAACGTTCTGTTACAAAGTGATGTCCTTTGGACTCAAGAATGTCGGGGCAACTTATCAACGGGCCATGGTAGCTTTGTTCCATGATATGATGCATCAAGAGATCGAGGTCTACGTGGATGACATAATTGCTAAATCTAAATCCGAGGAAGAACACCTTGTCAACCTGCAGAAGTTGTTCGAAAGGCTTAAGAAATATCAATTAAGGTTGAACCCCGCTAAGTGTACCTTTGGGGTCAAATCAGGGAAATTGCTTGGTTTCATTGTAAGCCAGAGAGGGATAGAGGTAGACCCCGAAAAAGTAAAGGCCATCCTTAAGATGCCAGAACCCCGTACAGAGAGGCAAGTCCGAGGTTTCCTGGGGCGCTTGAATTATATTGCCAGATTCATATCGCAGCTCACTGCCATTTGTGAGCCGTTGTTCAAGCTCTTGCGCAAAAACCAAACTGATCGCTGGAATGAGGATTGCCAAGAGGCTTTTGGAAGGATCAAAAAGTGCCTAATGAATCCTCCCGTGCTTATGCCACCAGTACCTGGAAGGCCTCTCATTTTGTACATGACAATCTTGGACGAGTCAATGGGGTGTATGCTGGGGCAACATGACGAATCCGGGAAAAAGGAGCGCGCTGTTTACTACCTAAGTAAGAAGTTCACGACCTGTGAGATGAATTACTCCTTGCTCGAAAGAACGTGTTGTGCTTTAGTATGGGCATCCCATCGCCTAAGGCAGTACATGCTGAGCCATACTACCTGGTTGATATCCAAAATGGACCCGGTTAAGTACATCTTTGAAAAGCCAGCTCTCACGGGACGAATCGCCCGGTGGCAAGTCCTGCTATCTGAGTTTGATATAGTCTACGTCACCCAAAAGGCGATAAAAGGAAGCGCTTTAGCAGATTATTTGGCTCAACAGCCTCTTAACGACTACCAGCCCATGCATCCTGAATTCCCGGATGAGAACATCATGGCCTTGTTCGAGGAAAAATTGGACGAAGATCGGGACAAATGGACTGTATGGTTTGACGGAGCGTCAAACATTCTAGGTCATGGCGTTGGGGTAGTGTTGGTCTCTGCGGACAATCAATGTGTACCTTTCACAGCCAGACTAGGATTCGACTGCACCAACAACATGGCCGAATATGAAGCATGTGCCCTAGCCGTCCAGGCAGCAATTGACTCCAATGTCAAACTACTCAAGGTGTACGGTGACTCAGTGTTGGTAATCCATCAGCTGAGAGGGGAATGGGAGACTAGAGATCCCAAGCTGATACCCTACAAAGCCTATATCAAGGAATTGGCTAAGACCTTCGATGAGATCTCCTTCCATCATGTTCCCCGCGAGGAAAATCAAATGGCGGATGCACTTGCTACGTTGGCGTCTATGTTCCAGCTAACACCGCACGGGGATCTACCCTACATTGAATTTTGGTGTCGTGGCAAACCCGCGCATTGTTGCCAAGTGGAAGAGGAACGGGACGGAAAGCCTTGGTATTTCGACATCAAGCGATATGTCGTAAGCAAAGAATACCCGCCAGAGATTGCCGACAACGATAAACAGACATTGAGAAGGTTGGCAGCCGGTTTCTTCATGAGCGGAAGCATACTGTATAAAAGAAATCACGACATGACACTCCTGCGGTGTGTGGATGCCAAGGAGGCAAATCACATGATCGAGGAAGTCCATGAGGGCTCGTTTGGAACGCACGCCAACGGGCATGCTATGGCCAGGAAGATCCTAAGAGCAGGTTATTACTGGCTTACCATGGAAAGTGATTGTTGTGTCCATGTGAGGAAATGCCACAAATGTCAAGCATTCTCAGATAATGTCAATGCCCCACCACATCCTCTGAATGTCATGTCCGCCCCTTGGCCTTTCTCCATGTGGGGAATATATGTCATCGGGGCCATTGAGCCCAAGGCCTCGAATGGTCATCGCTTCATCCTCGTAGCGATAGATTATTTCACCAAGTGGGTCGAGGCGGCTTCATATACCAATGTCACGAGGAATGTGGTGATCAGGTTCATTAAGAAAGAGATCATCTGCCGATATGGTTTGCCAAGGAAGATTATCACGGACAACGGCACCAACCTGAATAACAAGATGATGGGGGAAATGTGCGAGGAGTTTAAAATCCAGCATCACAATTCCACACCCTACCGGCCAAAGATGAATGGAGCCGTGGAAGCGGCCAATAAGAATATCAAAAAGAATATCCAAAAGATGACCGTGTCATACAAGGATTGGCACGAAATGCTCCCATTCGCGTTACACGGTTACCGGACTTCAGTGCAAACGTCAACTGGGGCAACGCCGTTCTCATTGGTATATGGGATGGAGGCTGTGTTACCGTTTGAGGTAGAAGTCCCGTCATTAAGGATCTTGGCAGAATCCGGATTAAAGGAATCAGAGTGGGCTCAAACGCGCTATGACCAGCTCAACCTCATTGAGGGTAAGCGCTTAACGGCCATGAGTCATGGGCGCTTATACCAGCAAAGAATGAAGAGTGCATTCGACAAGAAAGTACGCTTACGCAAGTTCCATGAGGGAGACCTTGTGCTAAAGAAAATGTCCCATGCTGTCAAGGACCATCGAGGGAAATGGGCCCCGAACTACAAAGGGCCTTTTGTTGTGAAGAGGGCTTTTTCCGGAGGAGCCCTGGTGCTTACCAACATGGATGGCGAAGAACTACCTTCACCCGTGAACTCTGATGTCGTCAAACAATATTATGCTTAGAAGCTGGGGCAATTAAGGATGTCGCTGCATGTTCTTTATCTTTATGCGTTTTCGGGATTTCCCCCAGGGATTTCCTGTCTGTTGTATCTTTCGTTACAATCTTTCAAAGAAATGAACGTGGATTCGAGGCTTTAGTCCTCACGTTAGTTTCAAACCTTGCGTTAATCTGTGATCACCTGAGCCCTTCCGCTATGTTCATGGGATGCCCCAAGCGCTTAATTAGAATTGAACCTGAACCAACTTTCCCTAAATTTGCTGCGTTTTGAAAACATTCATGCATACGCATACGCATACGCATGCATATTGTTGTGGTAAAACAGGGGCAGGATCATCTTGGGCTACCTTCTGGGGTAGAGACAAAACATGAACGGCAGAAACCAATCAAGGTAAGGTAATGACGCTGTCAAGATTGGCCATACCTGGTTGTTTATTACTTGCAGGTACTTAAGGACGGATGCAAGTGGGGATGGGGTCACGACCGACCGATCGTTGCCCCTTCTCTGCGCGAAACAAGCAGAGAATGTCGCTGCAAGGCAGCCCCGTATCCTTTGTATTTTACAGCTTTCTTTTACTATTTGTTTGTTTTAAAAAGTAAAAATAAGTAATCAACACCTAATTCTAACCTAAGTAAGTTCAAGTTAGGCAAGATGCTAATCCATGAGAAGGGAGGGGACATGGTTAATGTTCCCCTCAAAAAAAAAAAAAAAAATGTGCAGGTTAGCTCACCTGGGCGAGCTGGGCTCGCCTGGGCGAGCCACCCCTGCACCAAATTATAAGAATGACGAAAGGGGGGACGTTTTTGCATTCAAAAACTTCTTTTCCCCCCTTTCAAAAGCCATACCCACGGGATTGACGAGTTTGCAGCCCTAGGGTCATCCTTTTTCGCATTTTTTGATTCCGTTTTGCGCTTTTGTTCATCACCAACAAGTAAGTGTTCCATCCCTAAGCTTTCTAGCTTTTCATTGGTATATTTTGATCTCCTTTTGGTGCTCTAAATTGTGGGAGTGTGCTCAAATATATGGGGCAATTTTGGTTTGTTTTCTTGCTTGATTAGGTTGAATTAGGGGTGTGTATGGGATGGCCCTAGGCCTATAATGCATTTTGGAACATTGGGACATGCCACATTGTCCCCGTTCTTTTGCTATTGACGCCTAAACGCGCGCCCACCAAGTGTTCGGTGAAATGCCTCAATGGCATTAGCGCGTGACTTTTGTAAGGAAACAACCCACGGGGCATTTTGGTTTGTACATATTTTCTAATTTTTGGAATATGTATTCATTCCCGAAAAAGGCTAGAGTAATTGCCCCACATATATCCTAGGCCTAGGAACTAAAATTTTATGCAAAAAGAACACAAGAGGAGGTGCATATTGGGTAAAGTTACCCTTTTTGGCCAGCAATCAGCTATGGGCCACGCTACAATAATTTCCCTACGCCTAGATGTTTAGGAATTTTGCTCGTCATGAATGTGTAGGTTTAGAATAGGTAGCAAGATACCTTTGGCAATTTACACTTTGGGTATGATAGCAAAATACATGGATGTATGCACATATAATTTTTGGTAGTCAAAATGTCTCACAAAAAAAAAATATATATAAATATGTTGCATGTTATACATTACAAAAAAATATATACCTTTTAATTTGAATACAATTTTAGTCAGCAGAGGAAAATATACTTGAATTTGCATGCGACTTTAGGTAGCAAAAACTTGAAAAGAGCATGAAATGTAGCACCTTATTGTGTAGATAGTCAAGATTCATCATGAAGTTTGTGTATGTATAGGTATTAAAAATACCAAGATATGCACATGTGCAATTTTTGGTACCCCAAAATGCTTTGAGTATGCATGTATGTAAATTTAGCCAAGGAGATGTGTGTGATGTAAGTAACAAATACACCTTGGGAGTACATGTAAATAATCTAGATAACGAAGCTGCCTTGATTGTATATGGGTGCATTTTTTCTTAGTTAATAGAATGTCTTGTGCAAGTGAATGTTCGTAAGGAAATATGCGCATAAGCTTGCTCTAAATTTACATTGATGTTTGTATTTATGGGAGGAGGTTGTATGCCATTTTTGTTTTAAGAGTAGTGTCCCACTGGTAAAACTAACTTTCCAAATGTTTGCCTTCGCAGGAAATGGCCCCGAGGAAGCTTGCCTCAAAGAGGTCCAGGAAGGACAAGGCAGCCGAAGGAACTAGTTCTGCTCCAAAGTATGACAGTCACCGCTTTAGGAGCGCTGTACACCAGCAGCGCTTCGAGGCCATCAAGGGATGGTCGTTTCTCCGGGAGCGACGCGTCCAGCTCAGGGACGACGAGTATACTGATTTCCAGGGGGAAATAGGGCGCTGGCGGTGGGCACCACTGGTTACTCCCATGGCCAAGTTTGATCCAGAAATAGTCCTTGAGTTTTATGCCAATGCTTGGCCAACAGAGGAGGGCGTGCGTGACATGAGATCCTGGGTAAGGGGTCAGTGGATCCCGTTTGATGCCGACGCTATCGGCCAACTCCTAGGATATCCGTTGGTGTTGGAAGAGGGCCAGGAATGTGAGTATGGCCAGAGGAGGAACCGGTCTGATGGGTTCGATGAGGAGGCCATTGCCCAGCTGCTATGTATACCAGGGCAGGATTTTGCCCGGACTGCTGTAGGGAGGCGAGTGCGAATCATGCGCACCAACATGACCACCCTGACCCAGATTTGGATGACGTTGCTCCTCAGCAACATCCTGCCCACCGATCATAATTCCGACCTTCCCATGCCGAAGTGTCAGCTGGTGTACGCCATCCTGACACGGATGAGCATCCATGTGGCTCAGTTGATCGCTGATGCCATCTA
Organism: Glycine max; assembly: GCF_000004515.6. NCBI lineage: Eukaryota > Viridiplantae > Streptophyta > Magnoliopsida > Fabales > Fabaceae > Glycine > Glycine max. The sequence continues at coordinate 23,440,368 of NC_016091.4, read as the reverse complement.
TATTTTTGCAGGTATGGCGCCCACTAGGCACCCTTTGGACCCAGATAAGTCCAACAGGGCCCTGGGATTCCCCGCACTGATCACAGGACTCTGCCAGTCGTTCGGAGTCCCCGTTGCACCTACCAAGGTGATTCGGCCGCCCATCACCCGGGCTTTTATTGAGAAGTACTGTACCCAGAGACAGGCTCAGGGTGATGCTCCACAGGCCACAGGCGCGCCACCACCGCCTCATCAGGCTGGCCAGGCTGGGGCATTTGACATGGAGCAGTATTTACGGCATTTGGTTCGCCAGCAGGCGGCCAACCACCGAGCACATGTACAGACCCATGATTGTCTGTACCAGATGAGCCTTAGCATGTAGAGCCAGGGCTTCGCTTCTTTTTCATGCCCTACTCCAGACCAGTTCAGGGCAGAGGTTGCATGGCCCGGAGATTGGCCCGAGGCCCAAGCGGGAGAGGCGCCCCCAGAAGCTCCTGGCGATGGAGAATAGGCCCACGAGGACGAGGAGATGGCCGATTTGCTTGACTTCTTGGGAGGGAGTGGAGATACGTGACTGGGAGATCCCCAGATTCATGTTTTCTTTCATATTTCTTTTATCATTTTTATGATATGTTATTGTTTTGACTTGAGAGACTAATGTTTGTTTTTGTTGTTTCGATTGTCATTTGTACAGCGCATACATTTTTGTTTAGATTGTTGCGTTAGTGTTTATATATCATTACTATCGATGATGCTTGAAATTCTGGAACCGTGTAGAGTTCTTCGTTTAGGAACATCGTCCAAAAAATATATATGTAAAACAAACAAAAATCATGATAAAAGTAAAAATAGAAAAGAAAAAAAAATGAAATGGAGAAGAGAACAAAAGAGAAAAGAAAAGAGCAAGTAAAGAAAAAGAGAGCAAATAAGGAAAAGGAAAGCAAGTAAGAAAAAGGTGGAAAAAGAGAAAATAAGTTGTCTAGCTAAAAACCGACATGCTTTTGAAAAGAGATGATTTCCAACTTTTCTATGAAAAAAATTCATTGATCATAACCAATTTTTGAAAAATGTGTCTACACCTGAAGGGTGAATGCTGTGAAAATTTCCCCGGACGCCCGAAGTGGACTTGGAGGAATGCACAAATTGATAAAAGAACATATTTTGGAAACATTGGGTTGATTTAAAATAGAGGAAATGAATCCTGAGCCCTAGCATCACATGACCATAAAAATTTGACACTTGAGTGTCCGCATAGGTGCATGCATGACCAGTTTTGCATAAAGTTTCCAAATCATCATTTTTGCATTTGTGTCATGGAAATAATGTGGGGCACCCCTTTTATCCTTGAGCCAAACCAAACCCCGACATGTATCATGTCTAGCCATTCTACAAACCTTGAGCCAAAATCATGACTCACTATAATCCTTACCCTCGGAAGCAAAAAAGGAAAGAAGGAAAATTTCCAATCAAAGAGAAAGCAAAAAGAAAAGAAATTCCCAATCAAAGAGTGGGAGAAACCAAAAAGAAAAGAAATAAAATTCCCAACCAAAGAATGGGAGAAAGTAAAAAAAGGAAGGAAAGAAAGTTCTTGATCAAAGAAACTAGAAGAAATGTGCAGAAAGGTCTTTTGACCAGACAATATCTGAACAATACAGAATTGTCACCAAATGAACAAAAGAAAGAAAAGGAAACCATGACCTAAAGTGGTCTTATCCCTTTGATTACCAACCAAAATCCTGTGCGTCGGTGACTTGTTCGCCTTGCGCAAAACCAAAACAGAAAAGGAAAAGGGGCAAAAACACACAAAAGCCGAAAAACTCCCCAAAAGAACCCATTCCCAAGGGAAGTCCTATTTGATCCATGATCACACATGTAATTTTTGATTTGATAGGAAATAATTTGCAAAGTCAATTCATGACATATCTATGGTTCGGAATTAGGATGAAACACTTACCTGTGCCAGATTGATACACTTTGAGTGGATTTCTTCTATTTTTGTTGAACCCGGTGTTTCCTCTAAATGGTCATTTAGAAACGAAATGCTAACATCCAAAATCTCATTTATGGTTATGGGGAATTTCATCAGCAGACTCTCCTTCCCCGGTAGACGCATTGTTTTTCACTCAAAAAAGCATATGCTGCTCTAAATCAGTTGGAATATTTGTCTCTTTGCTAAAGCATGTTTGCATTTTAGTGGAGAAAACACCGAGACTTTTTCAGGTCTCACAAGTTATCCAGAACTACGTAGGTCTGAGTTCCTCATTGGAGGATACGTAGGAGCAAGAGCCTCGCTTTTGTCGACCACACCGCCTTTTGTTGCCATGACCCAAGAGCTGGTAGCCCGCGGAGACACCTTACGGTTATCCGCACCTCGTCATTCAGTGACCCCAAGTGTGATTGACGAGCAGAGGCCAATGTGGTCATCTGCGCCCTTTCCGGAGATGTCAGCATTTTCCGATGGAGACTTTTCAAGTCTCACAAGTTATCTAGAACTACGTAGGTCTGAGTTCCTCATTGGAGGATACGTAGGAGCAAGAGCCTTGCTTTTGTCGGCCGCCCCATAATCTTTGTCATACTGACCCTGAGGTCATGTGACATGCACCCTTGTATCATCCAGAGGCGGCGGGCCCGATGATACGCGGAGATACCTTACGGTTATCCGCATCCTTTTGTCATCCAGAGGCGGCGGGCCCGATGACAAGCAGAGACAAAATTTGGTCATTCTGCACCCTTGTATCATCCAGAGGCGGCGGGCCCGATGATACGCGGAGATACCTTACAGTTATCTGCACCCTTTTGTCATCCAGAGGCGGCGGGCCCGATGACAAGCAGAGACAAAATTTGGTCATTCTGCACCCTTGTATCATCCAGAGGCGGCGGGCCCGATGATACGCGGAGATACCTTACGGTTATCCGCATCCTTTTGTCATCCAGAGGCGGCGGGCCCGATGACAAGCAGAGACAAAATTTGGTCATTCTGCACCCTTGTATCATCCAAAGGCGGCGGGCCCGATGATACGCGGAGATACCTTACGGTTATCCGCACCCTTTTGTCATCCAGAGGCGGCGGGCCCGATGATATGCGGAGATACCTTACGGTTATCCGCACCCTTTTGTCATCCAGAGGCGGCGGGCCCGATGACAAGCAGAGACAAAATTTGGTCATTCTGCACCCTTGTATCATCCAGAGGCGGCGAGCCCGATGATACGCGGAGATACCTTACGGTTATCCGCACCCTTTTGTCATCCAGAGGCGGCGGGCCCGATGATACGCGAAAACACCCGAGTGGTTATCCATATAAACATTCTTTTGCTATCTGTAAGACAGAACGCTTGATAGCATGCAGAGGCTGACATAGTCTTCTGCACCTTTTGTTCCTCCGGGAACAACAAGTCATTTACATGCGGAAATTTCATGGTCGCCCGCGACTCTCGTCAAACCGAGAGGAGCGAAATTAGTGTCATACACTAGTTTTCGTCCGGGGACCTTTGCTTGATGACATGCGACCTTTCTTTGGTCCTTGCGAGGTGCTTGGCACCCATCATTAGGCAATTTGAGAAATTCCGGGAACGACAAGTCATGGTCACCCGCGACTCTCGTCAACCGAGAGGAGCGAAATTAGTGTCGTACACTAATTTTCGTCCGGGGACCTTTGCTTGATGACATGCGACCTTTCTTTGGTCCTTGTGAGGTGCTTGGCACCCATCATTAGGCGATTTGAGAAATTCCGGGAACGACAAGTCATGGTCACCCGCGACTCTCGTCAACCGAGAGGAGTGAAATTAGTGTCATACACTAATTTTCGTCCGGGGACCTTTGCTTGATGACATGCGACCTTTCTTTGGTCCTTGTGAGGTGCTTGGCACCCATCATTAGGCAATTTGTGAAAATCCGGGAACGACAAGTCATGGTCACCCGCGACTCTCGTCAGCCGAGAGGAGCGAAATTAGTGTCATACACTAATTTTCGTCCGGGGACCTTTGCTTGATGACATGCGACCTTTCTTTGGTCCTTGTGAGGTGCTTGGCACCCATCATTAGGCAATTTGTGAAAATCCGGGAACAACAAGTCATTTGCATGTGGAGATTTTATGGTCACCCGCGACTCTCGTCGAATCGAGAGGAACGAAATTAGTGTCTTATCTTTACTTTCCTTTTATCTCCAATAAAAGACAAGTAAAGAGGGGCAACTGTCATACCCTAATTTCGTCCGGGGACCTTTGCTTGATGACATGCGACCTTTCTTTGGTCCTTGTGAGGTGCTTGTTACCCATCATTAGGCAATTTGTGAAATTCCAGGACATGCCAAAAAACCAAAAAAATATTGATGCACAATCCGTAAGTTTCCGTGACACACCGGAAATCAAATGGAAGCATCGTTGCATAATTAAGTGAGGTTCCGTAACATTCCGTAAGTCAAAAAGGGGATGATTATGTAATCCGCAAGGTTCCGTAACATTACGGAAAGAAAACAAGTATCGTTACGAAATTCGTAAGTTTCCGTAACTTTACGAAAAAAGAATCACAAAAAAAAAACAGAGGGGGGTGTACTTAGTAAAAATGGGGGTGCAAATAGCACCCAGGCCCACTTGGGCCCTCCAGAATATTCCTCCAAAAGGCTGTTGCTTCTGGAGGAAGCAACCTGGCTCGCCTGGGCGAGCTGGGCGGCAACCACCTCCCCTATTTTGCTATAAATAGGGGAGGAAGTGAAGAAGAAAAGGGTTCAGCCCCTTTGGCACTTCTCTCTCTTTCGAATTTGCTTGAAAAAATTGTTTCCGTGAAAAAAATCTAAGCCGAGGCGCTTCCGAAACGTTTCCGTAACGTTTTCCGTGAGGAATTTCGCAAAGGTTTCGACCGTTCTTCGATGTTCTTCATTCGTTCTTCATTGTTCTTCGATCTTCAACGGGTAAGTACCTCGAACCAAGCTTTTCGATTCATTCTATGCACCCATGGTGGTCCACATTGTGTTTTGTGTATTTCTATTCTCGTTTTGTTTACTTTTTATACCCCCTCTTGACGTGCTTAAGCCATTTTACTTAAGTCATTTCTCGCTTAACTTAAAAATAAAATAAATTTCCACCGAACGTTTGAATTGTATTATCCGTTAACTTCGGTTAAAATGAATTCCGACCGTTCGGTCGTGCCGTAACCACGTTGGAAATCAAAAGAGGTAAAAAATAATATTATAATAATCAAAAAAACATCTTTTAGTAAAATAAAGCGGAAAATCAATCGGACGTTTTCTCTTTGGGATTTCTCATTCTTAATCAAATTGATTAATAACTAAAGTGAAACTAAAGGCTAAAATCAATTCGCCTAGTCAAGCTCGTCCATAAAAATAGGCTTTTGAAGTTTTTCATTTCAATTTCTCACTAAGTAAAATGGATCATTTTTAAGGTCCAACGCCTTAAAATGATCACCATTTAAGTAAAAAAAATCACTTGACAAAAAGCAAGAACTACGTAGGTCTGAGTTCCTCATTGAGGATACGTAGGAGCAAAAGCCCCGCTTTTGTCGACCACCCCAAGAGATCGTTAATGGTCCAAATGCCTTAACGTTTCTCTCCTTTCAAAAACAAGAGATCGTTAATGGTCCAAACGCCTTAACGTTTCTCCCCTTTCAAAATCAAAAGACCGTTTAATGGTTCAACACCTTAAATGACCTTTTGTTCAATAAAAACATATTTTGCAAAAAAGACAAAAACAACTTAACCAAACACTTTGTTCCGAAAGAACTACGTAGGTCTGATTTTCTCATCCCAAATTGAGGAATACGTAGGAGCAAAGGGAAACACCCTTGTCGACCACAAAAAAGAAAAAATATAAAAAGGGTATAAAGGATATAAGGACATAAAAGGGAACGTAAAAATCAAAGTCATGTTTGCACATTCGATTAAAGGCTGCCGTCCCTTGGGACGGACGTGTGGGGTGATAATACCTTCCCCGTGCGTAAATACAACTCCCGAACCTTTCACTTAAAAAGTTCATAGATCGCGTCTTTTCCGGTTTTTCCGACGTTTTCCTCAAATAAACGTTGGTGGCGACTCCGCGCGTATTCCTTTCGTGGAACACGCATCCCGCGAGTCTCGCGTCGCCCTCCCGCCGAAGGGTTGGTTGCGACACTGAGTAATGACATTGTTGGGTTGGTGGGAAACTTGGCCGTATAGGAATGGCAGTCACAGCATGGGTTTCTCCCTCTTTCTCACCCTCTTCATTTGCCTTAGTTTTCTCAGTCGTCCCAGTAGGATGATCAAATTTGCCTCTTTTCGGACCCACATTGATCCTTTCACTGGCGAAGACCAAATCTGCAAAGCTTTGAGGGTGCGTAGCCCACCATCTTTTCATAGTAGAGTACCGATAATGTGTCTACCATCACGATTATCGTCTCCCTTTCCATCATTGGGGGTACCAACTGGGCCGCCAGATCCCTTCACCTTTTGGGTGTGTTCTTCGAAAGATCCGTCCCCTTTTTTGCACATGTTCTGTAGTTGCATCCTATCCGGAACCATATCAAAATTGTACTGATACTGCCTAACAAAGGCAACCATTAGGTCCTTCCAAGAATGAACTCAGGAAGGTTCCTAAGTTAGTATACCAGGCGACAGTTGTCCTAGTAAGACTTTCTCAGGAAAAATGTATCAGCAGTTTCTCATCTTTTGCGTATGCCCCCATCTTTCGACAATACATCTTTAGATGGTTCTTGGAGCAAGTATTCCCCTTGTACTTGTCAAAGTCCAACACCTTGAACTCGGGAGGGGTGATGATATTGGGTACTAGGAACAACTCTTCTAGATTAGCAAAGGAATAATCTTCACCTCCTTCAATGGCCCTGAGCCTTTCATCTTTCCCATTTCTGCCATAGCATAAGGGTTTTTAACCGCTGTGGAATGTGAGGGTTGTGGTTGTGGGTGACACTGAGGGCCCTCCAAAGTGTTTTGCAGGGGTATACCACAAACTGCTTGCCCTTCAGTGGCATATCCGAGGCAAGGCTCGAAGTCGGCTAGATTGTGGTGGGGCATTCCATGTGTCTCCTCCGTGGGTCGAGAGACATGTGCATGATCAGATTGAGGTTGTTGGCTCTTAATGAGTATGGGAGTGGAGTTATTGACATCCTCATTGGGAATGTATGCCACATTGGGTGGTGTATAGTTTGGGAGGCAAGCCATATGGCGGGAAGGCGTGCTTGTTTTGAATTTGCACATCATGGGGTCATCCGTACTTCCCAAATCTTTGCCTACCATATTTGAGGTTGGATGATTCATTTGCTTGAGGCCAGATGGGAGCATCGGGTTCACCTTAGCGACAACGCTAGTAGCGGCAACTATAACCGCATTGGCTTCCATTATCTTCTTCATGCTCATCATGGCCTCCATCATTGTGGCCATTTGCTCTTTCATGGCCTCCATGTCGGCCTTCATCTTCTCTTGCACCTCCTTTGCTTCACCCATTACTCTAGCTCTAGCACAAGTTCGGTGAGGGCACCGTAAAGCATGTGTTTTTTTTTCTTTTTTATAACAATGATTAAGTTCTCTTTTATTTTATTTTATTTTTCAAGGAAAGAATGCAATGAGCAATGCAACCAATGAAAAGCATGGATGTATGCGAATGATGTACAGTTGAAGTATTGCGAATTTTTACGCAGGATATGGGGTTGAATCAATTTAGATTTTCAACATGGTCCATGACATCTTTGTCAAGGTGAAACTGGAAGTAACAAGGACATCAATAATCCTAAATATGTTTGGCAGTAGATGAAGCAGTGATGTGACTCGATTCATCTTTTGCCCTAATTTTGCAAGACGGTTACTTCCATATTTCAACTTGACTTGATGAACCTTTTTGTAAAAGCATGAGCTTGGTTCAACCCTATAATCCAAGGAATGGCAATTCTGATCGCCAATACTTCAACAACATCTCATAGGGATGAATGACTCGGGCATACTTTAAGCTTATGCACGGAAAATGTAATTATGAAATTGAGATGCCCGAAGAAACACCATTTCCTAGTTAATCATGCATTAGGTACCATGTTCAATTATTTTGTTTTGTTGTTGTGTGTTTTTTTTTTAGAAATGGGTTTATGATCCCAACATGGTTGGCTCATGGTGCCTAACACATGCAACTAAGAATGTAGTGTGAAGTTTCACGCTTCCCTTTTTTTGTTTTTGCAGAGGAAAACACAAGGATGAGCAAACATGAAAACAAATGGTATGCAATTTTGCAGATCAAAAAGTTTGTTGAACGCATATGATGATGATGCCATGATTCATGCAAAATGTGAGGCTGGAATATGATAACGGACAAATGCAGGAACGATATGTTCATTATGATGCCATGCAGAGATGTTTATGTGATGCATGATATGAATGCATTTACGGACACGAGAGCCCGAAAAATTATCTCTTCTTACTTGCGCATTTGGGGGCGCAGTGCCCTATGTGTACAGTTAAGAAGGTGATATGGACCTTTCGGCTTCCCGTGACAAAGGACGAGACCAACATACAATGCATGCTAGAGATAAAATGCGGGAGTGACTTGATTCGCACTGATTTTTGGAGTAAAAACGTGGGATAAATTCATCTTATTCAAAAATTTATAACTAGTCAAGATCTGAGCGACAATACAAACTTCCTAGCGGTTTCTAATCATATGGTCCATTAAGTCTATCATATGCTGACAATAGCTGAGAAGTCTGTGGATCTCCTCGGGGGCGGAGTAGGTGTCCGCCATTGCCTTGGCCTTGGCTAACAATCGGGGAAGTTCTTGACTCCTGTTCAAAGTAAGAGCAAATCGGTCCGTCCACATTGTTGCCTCTTGGTGCAATGAAACAATTACCCTTTCCCTTGCTTCCCTTTCTGCTGATATCTTGGCGTACTCATCCTCTTGCTTTTGCTCGTGAGTCGCTGCTAGATTTAGCTTCTCTTTGCACTCATCGATGATGGCCCACATATTCCCTTCAGTCTCGCTTAACTGTTGGGACAAATTTCTTTTCGACCTAAGGCAAGCCTTTAGCTCGTCCTTCAAGATCATGCCTTTGACCCGTGATGATTCATTTCACCTCTTCGGAGCTTGAGCTCACTATTGCTGCCCTATAAAGCCCCTCAAAACTTTGCTTTGGTCGTGTTCTTCCTTTCGGGCCTTCTTGGTTTCTCATTCCAAGGCTTCATCGGTGGCCATATTGACGTCCCTTAGTTCAGCATACTCTCTTCAGACTTTGATGGCTATGGACTTGAACTTCTCTTTGACTACCCGGGCTCTTTCAAGCTTTGCCTTTAGGACTTGTACCTCATCACTTTCTTCCGAAGCTTTAACCTCATTGTCTCTCACAGTCTTTAGATTTGGGAGCCAATCCAATCCTTGTGTCCGGACTCTCAGCCACTTATGATAGCTGCCGATGATCCCATTACTGCTTCCCCTAAGCTCTCTGTCCTTTCTTCACGCCGTATCCCATGCCTTGCGAACTCCTTGGAGTACCCTCGCGTTGTGGTCACTGAAACCCCGTGCGATGAAAGGCGTGATGCTTTTGTCTGATGGCACTCCTCTCATGGGGTAGCCAAGTTGTCTTATGGCGAGGACGGGATTATAATTAATACAACCCCTTGTTCCCATCAAGGGAATATTTGGACATCCTTCGCATGAAGATAGAATCATGATTCTTCCTTCCTTCTAGCGAGGGAACCAATTAACAGACGCCCATCCATGCTAGCCAAGAGTTGGTCCCAATTCGCCTTTCCTTTTTCGACGCACGAGCGGTGACCTTGTAGCGGATAGACGGGCCTACCTTCTTGGAGAAAAAGGTGTGAAACCAGCCACACATAGAGAGCCAGTGCACAACAAAAAATTCTTGCGCCGCTCTTTTCACATCCCCGGTCGAACGTGTCATACATGGCCAAAATGGCGACGATCGGGCTTTCCTCGCCATGATGAAAGGCGAGGAAAGCGTCAATCACTGCTAGGTCCACTAACCCTTCCATATTCGGAAAGAGGACAACTCCAAAGATCAAAAGTTCCAATATATCAATAAAAGAAAGCCCATTTGCCTTGATTTTCCAAGGCTTTTGCCCTTTCCTCCAAACACTTCCTTGGTACTCCGACTACCCTATTCCTGTTTTGCTTTACCCGGTCCAACTCTTGTGCTGAGATTTTCACTACCTTGGCAACTCTTGTCGTGGAAGGATAGAACCTAGAGAAAAGATATGGCTTCCTTCCTCCCAGTGGGCATCCCAGGATTTCTTCAAACTCTTTCACAGTCGGCACTAGCTGGAAGTCCTCAAATGTGAAGCACCTTAGGGGCTGGTCATAATACTGGGAAAGGGATGCAATCGGTTCCATGGAGACTTCTACCCTAGCTAGGTCCCAAATCTTACCATATGCTTTGCGGAAGGCTTGCCGTTGAAGTTGACCCATTAATTGCCCCAACTCTCGTAAACTAGTGACCTCTAAGCTCTTGATTTTGACTTGATAGAACCTCTTTTTAAGCGAAGGCTTTTGACTTGATCCCATGTTTTACTAAAGTGAAATAAAATCTAGTGCGAATCAAAACTCCGACATCTATCATGGGTGGAATGGATGAATGCATGAAGAAATGCATATGACACAGATGCAATTTACGAATACGGGAGCCCGAGAAATTGTTTCCTTCTTGGATACAACGTTTGGGCAGCATGGCACCCAACGTATGTTTTTAAGAAGGCGACACGAACCCTCCGTCGGTTTGCTAAAGTGAGGGGATCAAAGACGAAACCCACGCATGATGCATATGCGAAAGGCACAACACAGGGATGTACATAGTACGACAATATTCACAAACAAATATAAGCAAAAGGGTACGTGACACTTATGCATGGGAGTATGAAAAATGGCACGCAGCGTGTCCGCTCCGTGCCCCTATTCAAAGGACCTATATGGGAGGGAGCTAACAAGGCTTTTAGTGATAATTCCCAAGGTGGTCATATCTCTCTTGAAGGTCTCTAGAGGTATCATCCCCTTCGAAGAACATATTGCAGTAGTAGGGACTACTAGCAACGATATATTTTCAAAGAGGAAAACTCTAGATGAGGGTTCACTGTAATCAAGCAAGTCGGAGACCTAGCATGATCACAGATTCACCTCCACTCCTTATGTTCCCATGAACCCGGGTATAGGGCCCATTTTCAACTCACAGTGTGTGCAAATAGTGTTAGTGTTTGTGTGCATCAAATGAATAAATATTTACCTCATGCATACAAAAAATGCACTAAAAGCATCAAAGAGTTATATATACAAGAACATAATAAAGGGAAACCAACAAAGGAGTAAGTCATGGCAAAACTTTGCACAAGATTAAATGGCCTAACTCTCTAAAAACCTTCCCCAGTGGAGTCGCCAACTGTCACAACCTACCCTTCGGCGGGAGGGCGACGCGAGACTCGCGGGATGCGTGTTCCACGAAAGGAATACGCGCGGAGTCGCCACCAACGTTTATTTGAGGAAAACGTCGGAAAAACCGGAAAAGACGCGATCTACGAACTTTTTAAGTGAAAGGCTCGGGAGTTGTATTTACGCGCGGGGAAGGTATTAGCACCCCACACGTCCGTCACAAGGGACGACAGCCTTTAATCGAATGTGCAAACATGACTTTGATTTTTACGTTCCCTTTTATGTCCTTATATCCTTTATACCCTTTTTATATTTTTCTCTTTTTGTGGTCGACAAGGGTGTTTCCCTTTGCTCCTACGTATTCCTCAATTTGCGATGAGGAAATCAGACCTACGTAGTTCTTTCTTATCAAGTGATTTTTTTTACTTAAAAGGTGATCATTTTAAGGCGTTGGACCTTGAAAATGATCCATTTTACTTAGCAAGAAATTGAAATGATAAACTTCAAAAACCTATTTTTATGGACGAGCTTGACTAGGCGAGTTGATTTTAGCCTTAGTTTCACTTTAGTTATTAGTCAATTCGGTTAAGAATGAGAAATCCCAAAGAGAAAACGTCCGATTGATTTTCCACTTTATTCTACTAAAAGACATCTTTTTTTATTATTATATTATTATTTACCTCTTTTTCTGATTTCCAACGTGGTTATGGCACGACCGAACGGTCGGAATTCATTTTAACCGAAGTTAGCAGATAATACAATTCAAACGATCGGTGGAAATTTATTTTATTTTTAGGTTAAGCGAGAAATGACTTAAGGAAAATGGCTTAAGCACGTCAAGAGGGGGTATAAAAAGTAAATGAAACGAGAATAGAAATACACAAAACACAATGTGGACCACTACGGGTACATAGAATGAATCGAAAAGCTTGGTTCGAGGTACTTACCCGTTGAAGATCGAAGAATGATGAAGAACGAATGAAGAACGTCGAAGAACGGTCGAAACCTTTGCGAAATTCCTCACGGAAAACGTTACGGAAACGTTTCGAAAGCGCCTCGGCTTAGATTTTCTTCAAGGAAACAATTTTTCCAAGCAAATTCGAAAGAGAGAGAAGTGCCTAAGGGGCTGAACCCTTTTCTTCTTCACTTCCTCCCCTATTTATAGCAAAATAGGGGAGGTGGTTGCCGCCCAGCTCGCCCAGGCGAGCTCAGCTCGCCCAGGCGAGCCAGGTTGCTTCCTCCAGAAGCAACAGCCTTCTGGAGGAATCTTCTGGAGGGCCCAAGTGGGCCTAGTTGCTATTTGCACCCCCATTTTTGCTAAGTACACCCCCCTGCCTTTTTTTTGGTGTTTCTTTTTTCGTAAAGTTACGGAAACTTACGAATTTCGTAACGATACTTGTTTTCTTTCCATAATGTTACGGAACCTTGCGGATTACATAATCATCCCCTTTTGACTTACGGAATGTTATGGAACCTCACTTAATTATGCAACGATGCTTCCATTTGATTTCCGGTGTGTCACGAAAACTTACGGATTGTGCATCAAATATTTTTTTGTTTTCCGGCATGCCCTGGAATTTCAAAAATTGCCTAATGATGGGTGCCAAGCACCTCACAAGGACCAAAGAAAGGTCGCATGTCATCAAGCAAAGGTCCCCGGACGAAATTAGGGTATGACACTTGTGGTTAGGGAAAATGTATATGTTCAAGCACCCACCTGAACACACTTTGACTATGTGCACACTCTATCTGAGGCCTTTATGACTTTATCATCAGATGCAATAGTTCATTTTCCACCTCCATAATATACTCGTCCAGTGCAACCAACTGTTGTTAAGATGTCTCCTCATTGGCTAGCACCTAGAACTCAACAAGTTCGACCTTCCACTAAAGTAACCCCTTCTCAAGCTTGGCACAACATGCAAAAGCTAAAGGACAATAAGAGCTCCCAAGGCCGTATCTCTCACGAACTGTTCGAAAAACAAAGAAGAGAGCCCTTGCAAGAAGTGGAACCACCCAAGATATAGTTTCAAAAGAAGATGCACATGTGCCAAACTCCTGTAAATGCATCCTGCTGATATACAACTCTCACAAGAGGATCACTCATACCTTGGAAAGTTACATGAGTAGATGTACTTGCATGATCAAGCCATGGCATACCCTTTTGGTTTGCACATCTCATGAGCAACTGACATCAAGATGGTTGCTGATAGAGTTTGTCTATGTCTACTAGTTTGGGATGCTACCAAGAAAATGGGGTTTGAGCTGTACTACAAAGAAGAGATGCCTACAAGGAAGATGAAGGTGGAAATTGTGAGCATTCCTTGCAATTAGAGCTCTGTATTTCATGGAAAGCAACCGATACATATTCCGAACGCTCATAATGTGAGAACTTTCTAGATTTAGATCATGTGGATGGACTCTCAAAAAGCCTCCACCTCTGGCTATTATGGAAGTGATAATGTTGTTCACCGCGACATTGTTCTGATGTTACGTCCTGCTAGGAAATATCTCTTTGATGATGCATACATTAGCTTTACCAAAGATGATGACAGTTACTCCTTCATACAACATCTTCTAAAACATCCAACCATTCATTATGAGGGGACTTACAACTTGAAGAAGATGATAGAAGCCTAGATGGTAGCTCATGTGACTCAGCTCCATGAAGCTCATCAAAAGAAAAAAGTTGACAAAGATGATGTTGCTGCTATTTTTGAGAAATAAGCTACTGCCACTATCCAAGATGAAGAATATGCTAAAGCTGTGGGTGACACCATTGTGCATGGGGTCATCATTGATCTTACAACCACTAGCATCATGGACGAGACTGGTGAAGCGTCCAATGCAACTATGGCTGATGAAGTTGATTTACATATTCAAGATCCTGCGTCCAAGTAGTCTAAAACTTCAAATGAGGCCACTTCTTGAGATAAGGGTGAACATGATAATTCTAATGAAAAGGATAGTATAGAAGAGAATAGAATGCTTTCATGGAATATTCCCTTAAAGGTCACTTTCACTGTGGAAAAAAGAACATGGCAGTGTCTGTACTTTGGATAAAATCCTTGCCATTCAAAGCTTGACACGTCGCCTTATTATTCTATGTGAGACAACAATCCTTTCATGATATCGATGTCGATCCCGTAATGGATACTTCACTGAAGTCTATAAAAGTATGTCTCCCTCAATGAAGCAACTGATGAAAAAGTGAAAAAGAAAGAACAAGAGTGCAAGAAAATACTTGAAGCAAAACACTGTTAAAAACACTAGACGATATACATTGTTTTCACTCGTTTATCCTTTGTGAGGAAAAGTTATTATATATTTTGGCTTAAATATATATTCACTATGTGAGTGTTAAGGATACTTGTATTCATTCAAACATTTCTTTATGAAAGCCAGATGTGGCTTAGTGTTAAACTATAATTGGGTTCTTAGATTCTGGGGGAGTATAAGAAGCTACGAGAAGTGGTGTTAAGAATACATGTAAAGCCAGGAATGGTAGGTTAGAATACTTGTTTTGTAATAAGTTTTGATTAGTGGAACCCTTTACTAGTGAGTAAAGGAGAATTGGACATAGCTCAGGTTGAGCAAACCAGTATAAACCATGTGTTTCTACTTCTCTCCATAAAGGTTTATTGAGTATTCTAATTATATTTTCTATCACCATTTTACACCAAGTGTTTGTTTGAAAAACTATTTTAAGAACCTTTATCTATCGCTGGACGACCATATTGTTCTTCATTACGTATTCCTTTTATCCTCATTCGATGATCAGTGTTTAACACAATATTATCTATATTATTCTTTACATTTAGAAAAGTTTATATCTTTGATATACACACTATTCAACCCCCATTTTAGTGTGTTTCTTGTAGTTTCAGTTGGTATCAAAGCTTGGTCTTAATGATAGTGCTGCCTTAGAAATAGGAAGCAATTTCCATTTTATTTA
Source organism: Glycine max (assembly GCF_000004515.6). Lineage (NCBI taxonomy): Eukaryota > Viridiplantae > Streptophyta > Magnoliopsida > Fabales > Fabaceae > Glycine > Glycine max. Next base: position 23,425,077 of record NC_016091.4, on the reverse strand, counting down.
TTATTTGAAATGTAGATCAATTGGTTTATGGATAAGGAGAATGTGTCTAGAATATATGAGCAGTGATCAAAAGGTGGATCAATTACAATTTGCAATAGTAAGCCGAATTTCAGCAACTACCATCTAATTTCAACATCCAAAATCAATTAATTGAGTGTAAAATGAGTATATCGGTTGGTTTTTGGAACAAGATGGCGTCTCTAGAATATAGGATTGGTTATTAGAAGGTGGATCAGTTACAATCCACAACAATTAGTCGAATTTTTGCAGCTTTCAGCCATTTTTGGCATCCAAAATCAATCGAGTGACTCTAAAGCCATGTTCTAGGTAATTAGTAAGTGGGAAAACGTGGTTTAGTAGAGGATCTAAGTTCTTTGCCTATAAATAGGCATTGTACTTTAAATTTAAGAAGACAAATAATCTAAAGCACAAGCCTATTTTATCTTGCCTTTATTTTATCTATTTCCTTCACAACTCTTCTTTCCGATTTTCATTTAAAACTTTCCTTTATAGCCTTTCCTTTCTTGATCTTTACCTCTTTCAACCTTTAGCTTTCATGCAAAATCCTATCTTCTCCATTCTTCTTTGTTCACTGTTAGTCGTCTTATATGACTAACTTTTGTATAGAAAACATTTTCTAAAACTTGTATAGTTTCCCAATTTATAGTTATTTTGTAGGAATTTGTATATAAATCTTGTTTTGTTTGAATAGTTGTCTTTAGAGTATCTCCCATGTGATTTAATGATAAAATTTGTACAATTTCAGGTCAAAAGAGGCTAAAGTCTTGAAGTGCTAAAAGGAGCAGTCGCGCTAAGCAGACCCTATGGGCTCAGCGCGCATCCACCGAAAAGCGCAGCTTCAGCGCACTTAGCGTGACAAGGGAATCTAGAAGAGCACAAGAATCAAGGTCATGCGCTAAGCGCGAGATCAGCTTGCTAAGCGAGATATTTGTCTCTTGCCAGGCTCAGCGCACGACTGGCGCCAAGCCCAAATCCACTTACTCGCGCTAAGCGCGATGTCGCGATTTTAGAGCCTATTTAAGCCTGAATTGTCAGAATTAGGGGGACGATTTTGAGAGACCAGAGTTGCATATTTTTGCACAGACTTCGAGAATAGTGCTCTGGAGGTAGCAAAGAGGAGCAGTTGTGCAGAGAAGCCTAGGGTTCTACATTTTTAGAGAGATTAGTGAGTGTTAGAGTGATTGTGAGGTGCCAAGAAGAGGAGGAGGGATCCCCTTTCTTGTGTAAGCAACAATTACTCTATACTCTTTATCTCATTTGTGTTAGGGTTTCCTTGTATGGCTGGCTAAAAACCCTAGTTGGGGATTTCTAATGAACAGTTGATGTAATTAATTTTCATATCTAATTAATTGTGTTTTGTGTGTTCAATGCTTCTTTCAATGCTTAATTATTGCATGCTCTTGGTCTGATCACCCACTTGTGTGTACTGCTAGGTAACTTTAGCATTGGGAAATGTACTGTTGCCTTAGAACTTGATAGAAGCAGGACTAAATAACTACATTACCAGGGATGGATTGTGGGGTTTTGGTTTTCTGAATATGCTGTGATGATAATGCTGTTTAAGTTAAGCCTAGTCTTACATGAGGGATCTATGGACGAAGCTTAGGTTAAATTACTCTAAACTTAAGAGGGATCGAGGTTTAGTACTTTAGGCTACAACATAGAACACAAGAACATGATTAATTAGACAAATATCCTTATATGCATCTACTTGTTTGTTAGAAAGGCCCAACGCTTTTTACCTATTGTTGTCAACTTTTACTTACTTGCATTTACTGTTTTTACCATAGAATTAGTTTATTTCTATTTTTAACCATCAATTATCAATGTTTGTTCGAACAATGCCTTACTTTTGAATAAAACTCTATCTAATAAGCAAGTTCCCTAAGTTCGATACTTGGATCATTCCGTTTTAATTTTAAATACTTGACGACCCGGTGCGCTCTCTGGTATTTCATTTCCCTTGAGTATATTTGTTAAAAAATTGGAGAAAAAGGAACCATATGGGAAAATGAACATTCACCTACACAAAGCGCTTTCCAGAGTAGCTCTAGAATCCATTATTAAGAAGCAGATTTCCCTTCTCAGGGCCAATCACTTGACATTATTTTGGAATCATGTTGAGGTAGTTAGCCCATCCAAATAGTTTATTTTCACGCGACAACACAAGAACATGGAGTGACGGATATCTTGGGGGCCAAGATCCATCCGAAATCCTCCATGGAGTACACTTGAAAGAATAAACCCCATTCTCCTCATACCTCACGTGAAGACCAAAGGGGCAAGGTAGTGTTGCTTATTCTTTTCCTCTCTTTCACAGAACCACCAATGGAGCAAGGCTTCCTCCAAGCTTCTCCTAACTCCTTTCTAGAACTCTCTTAGAACCTCAAAAACTTACTAACTCTCTCACTCAAGTAAAGCTTTGTTATTGGCGATTTGTGAATGAGCATTGTGGGAATCTCTATTTATAGATGTGTGAGCATCCAAGGATCTAGAGGAAAGTTGACTAAGCACAATTGCTCGAGGGTGGAAAGGGTGGTCAATAGAGAGGATGACTTGTGTAGGGTGGGTTTTTGATTAGGAAAAGGGTTATGTAAGGCTAGGGTGAGTATTTAGGGTCAAAAGGCATGTAGGCAAAACATGAAAAATTTTCTTTCTCCCTTAATTTGGGTAAAAAAAAAAAAAAACATGTGTGTTTGAGTGAGATAAGGCTTTTCGGTGAAAATATTGTATTTAAGATTGTTGGGCCGAAAAAAGTGACAGGCTATGGTTCGTAGTTGTACCCCTTTTCTATTAAATACAACCTTACTTGGCAGATCTTTTCATATCAAGATTATACGCCCATTTCTAATTATTTTACTACCCTTCCCTTGGGTCATCAACAAACACAACACGATAAATAATTAAATTATTTAGTCTTTTATTTAATAATTTCAAATAGGGATGTTCACGTGTACGGGTCACCTGCGAAAACGAATTGACCCAAACTGATTTGAACAGTTTGGATTGGGTCATTTATGTATTTGGGTCAAAACAAAAGTGAACCAATCAAAACTGTTCATTTATGGGTTGGGTTATGGGTTTAGATTTATAGATCTGATCAAAACCAAACTGAACTGATCAAAACCGATCAAATTGTTTAGATAATGCTAATATCGGAACTCCAAGTGTTGGAATTGCAAGTGTTGAGACTACTAGTTTTGGAACTTCTTAAGGTATTAGTTTCAGGTATATTGTCATTTTGTTTCACCTTTTTTCATATTCTTTTGTTTTTCCATGGTTATAATATTAATGGATCATATTTTGTTCATTTGTTTTAGCAAATTTGGTTGCAACAAATCTGATTGTAGCAAATATGGTTGCAGCCAAACTTATTGCTAGAAATTAGTTTGTAGGAAATAATTGTAATTCATACTATTATAGTAAATCTTGTTGAAGAATATTTTGTTTTAATTTGTATTAGTCTGTTTTAGAATATTATGTTGGTGATATTAAATGAATCAATTTTACTACTTTCATATATTTGATAATATTGTGTTAATTGTATTGGATATTTGGATGAATCGTGATATAAAATAATAGTTTTAGGAAGAGAAAAAAGATTAAATTTAAATTGGTAACCCGTTGGCCCAAACCGAACCAAACCATTTATGAATGGGTTGGGTTGGGTTTCAAAAAGAAATTGTGAAAATCAAACCGAACCAAACTGATCAAATTTGATTGGGTTGGATCCGGTATTTGACCAAAACCAACCCGAACCGGTCTGCGAACACCCCTAATTTCAAACATATCAAGTAATTCTAAAAATTTAATTTATCAACACCACAATTATAATTAAACAAACACTATAATAAATTAGATAATTCAATAAATCATGCAAATATAAAAAATTAATTCAATTACTAATTATCTCGAGTACTACAAATCCAACAAATAAAATATTTAAGGAAAGGGATAGTCTAACCTACCCAACTTAGAAATGAGATTAAATAACCTCATCCAAGGTAGTCCAATAAAATTAGAATATTATGAGTTGGACTCATTTATTTTGTTTTATTTTCAAATCATTAACTAATTATATATTTTTTCTAATTATATATTTTCCAATATATCTTTTACCATGATTCTACTGAGGTCAAATTACCTTCGGAAGAACAACAATTAATTGAACCGAAAAGAATTATACTTGTCAAGCTAGTTATAAAAAGGGAAGATAAACAATGAATACCAACTAATACATCATGACATAACCAGCGCATAACCCTTAAACCAAGTCAAAAATAAACCAAAACTCCAGCATACGCATCATGACCTTGTTGCCATATGTCGAGCACAACATACACAACAAAGAATCTCCCACGAGAAGAGAACCCAGAAGGCATCTAGGTGCAGGCATGACAGCTCCCATATTAAAATTTAGGGTTTACTGATTTAACTAAAACGATGTGTTTTATTTGCAGGAAAAAAAAACTGATGAGGACATCAAAGACCAGACCCAAGCCCAAAAGGAAGCCTAAGACCTAATACAAGGCATAGGAGGGCCCATGTCTAGGTTGCTAGTCACATGTATTCCTTGCTTGGAGTGAGAACATAATACAATTATTGACTAAGGCATTTAATAAATAAAAATAATAATAATGAAGTGCTTGTAGCTAGTTTTTAGACTTGGACCTCAAGCTTAATTATGCCTCATTTAACTACTAAGGCATTTAAGTTATGCTTACAATGTTGAGATTTTATGTTTCTTTTATTTTCTACCAAATACATGAGAACTTATTTGTATAAATCAATTGTGAAGTGAATGGATAGGGGCTTTTTGCTGGTTTTATCATTGAAGCGTGAGAATTGTCTCTATTAGGGTTCTTCCTTGAACCATTTGATCTTATCAAGAATTGGTCAATTCTTGTGGCGATCGTCAAGGCTTATCAGACATCATTGTTTGTGGTGCCTATCTTATTCTTCCTTTCGCATTTTTTGTGTCCTTGTTAATTTTTGCAATGTTAATTCTATAATTTTGTTTGAATTTCTTATTTGCATATCTCTCATTTTACTTAACCTTTTTTCTGTGTTTTTTTTGCCTAAATTGTGTTTCAGAATGTCCTCTTTCACCTCGATTTGGAATCGTCCCAATTTGAGTTCTGTACGTTGAGAAATGAATAAAAATTAAAATACGTTTCAGGTTCAATTGGTGTATGAACTCCATCCCAGGATTGATCCGAATTGAAGCAAGGCGAGCGGGATTCACATCATTTGGTATTCAGAGCAAGGTTCTAGGGTTGGAAATAAGGTTAAGTTCATCCATCATGTTCTGCATTTTTGGGTAACCCTAAACCCCTAAATTTTGTTTGCGCAATTTGAATTGTGCAATTTTGTTACAGTCTTTTGTTTGGTCATAATTTACTCTTTCAATTCTCCAGTGTCTTTTTCTTCAGTTCTTGTTCAGTCAATACAGTTCTGCATTTGTGTTCTTGGAGTTCATCCCATGTTCATCATTGTTCATAAATTTTAATCCTTTCAATCCATGTGATTTGGGCTAAGTTATTGTTGAGTGTTAAATACATGCTTGTTTTGTTAGGAATCTTAATTCATTTTCATTCTCAGTTGCTGCAACCTCAAAGTTTCATTCAAAAATTATATACTTCATTATTAGAAGCATTTCAAAAAAATAAATCTGCAGTAAAAGAAGTTAAAAAAAGTAGCTATGTTCATTAAATTCATTGCACCCCACTTGTTTGATTAAATTCCTAAGTGTCAATTGTCTTCTCTAATAATTTCTTTTCCATAAAATTAATGTTTGTTTTGCTTGTTTGTTGGCTGTGAAATTGTTTTTTACTACTTCTTTGCATTTGTTGGTGCTAGATTTTTGTTCAAGCTCTGTGATGGCTGCCTTTAAAAGTGCTTCTTGATTATATATTGTTGGTTCAAGTAAGAACTTTAAGTGACGGAAAGAGTGGTAAGAGACAAAGAGTGAAACATTAGAGAAAGAGCCATAAAAGAGAGCATTATACACATGTGATACATCTTTGAGTATAAACACATGAGAAGAGTGGTGAGGTCCTATTACTTCATTTTTTTTCTCTGGTCCTTTACTTGAATAATGCAGGCACAAGTGGTGATGGTACCCCTCCTCTAGGGGGAGACAATAGATTTTTGATTGAGGCCATTACAACCCAAATGCAAAGAATGTTGACAGAACATACCGAGGAGTTGTATGGGAGAATTGAACAACTAAAAAATCAAGGAAATGGTGATGATGGTGGAGGTAGAAGGAGGAGATGGAGAAATAATGAGGGTGATGCTAGAGAGGACAGAATTGAAGGAGTAAAGTTGAGCATACACCCTTTTCAAGGAAAGAGTGATCTAGAAGCATATTTGGAGTGGGAAATGAAAATTAAGCAACTATTTTCATGCCACAATTACACTGAGGATAAAAATATGAAGGTGGCAGCCATGGAATTCACTAACTAGGCTCTCATCTGGTGGAACCAATTACAAAGGGAGAGGGCAAGATATGAAGAACTATTGGTGGATAGTTGGGAAGAAATGAAGAGGTTGATGAGAAGAAGATTTGTTCCTTCTCATTATCAAAGAGACCTTCATAACAAGCTACAAAGACTCACACAAGGTAGTAGAAGTGTTGATGAGTATTACAAGGAGATGGAGGTTTCCATGATTAGAGCTAATGTTATGAAGGATCGAGAGGATACTATGGCTCATTTCCTACATGGGATACATAGTGATATAAGGGATGTTGTGGAGTTGCAAAATTATGTGGAGTTGGAAGACTTAGAACATCAAGCTTCTAAGGCGGAACAACAATTGAAGAGAAAGAGTGCCATGAGGAGGAGTTCATCTAATTTTCACTCTCCTGGTTGGAAGGACAAAAATAAGAAGGAAGGAGGGTCATCATCAAGAAATCCCAATGTTACTACTAAAAAATCAAAATAAGTTCTATGAGGCACTTAAGAAAGCAAGGAGTAGTGAGATTAAGTGCTTCAAGTGTTTGGGAAGAGGTCATATAGCTTCTCAATGTCCAACTAAGAGGACTATGTTACTTAAGGAGGATGGAGAAATAATTAGTGAATCTTCTTCAGAATCTGCCCCATCTAGCGATGAAGAGGAAATAGAGTCAGAAGGAGAATTGTTCATGGTTAGAAGGATGTTGGGTAGCCAAGCAGTTGAATTGGATGACTGTCAAAGAGAAAATATTTTCCATGCGAGGTGCTTCATCCAAGGGAAGTTATGCTCTTTGATCATTGATAGTGGGAGTTGCACTAATGTGGCTAGTGCAAGGTTCGTTTCAAAAATGAATTTGGAGACTAAGCCACACCTGCGACCGTACAAACTTCAATGGCTTAGTGAAGATGGTGAGATGACTGTGAATAGGCAAGTTGAAGTGGGCTTCTCCATAGGGAAATATGAAGATTCTATTTTATGTGATGTGGCGCCTACGGAGGCTTGTCATTTGCTTCTTGGGATGCCTTGGCAGCATGATAGGAGAGTCATGCATGATGGTTTCACCAATAAGTTCACTTTTGTGCATAAAGATCGCAAAACTATTCTTGCACCATTGACTCCAAGAGAAGTTAGTGAGGATCAATTAAAAATGAGAAAGAAAAGAAAAGCAAAGAGAAAAGAAAAACAGAGTCAAAAGAAAAAGGAAAAAGAGGGTGGAAAAGAGAAAGAGAGAAAAGAATCAAATTTGTTTATAAAAGAAAAAGAAGTGAAAAGGGTTATGCAACTAAGATAGCCAATACTCTTACTTTTTGAGTAAAGAGTGTAATTCAAAGGGTGCATTCCTACTAACTCTTTTCCAAAAGAGGTTTCTTCTTTGTTGCAGGATTTTGAAGATGTCTTTCCCAAAGAAGTGCCTCAAGGCCTACCCCCTCTTAGGGGCATTGAGCATTAAATTGATCTCCTTCCAGGAGCTTCATTGCCTAATAGGCCAACCTATCATACCAATCCCCAAGAAACCAAGTGCCATACCCTATTTTCGTTTGGGGACAATTGTTTGTTAATATTTGGATTCTTGCCGGTCGAATTAAGCTGCTTAACACTAATCGTCGTGCAATCGGAAGGGTTTTGCAACGTTTTCGGAAGGAAATGAGCAAAATTCTCAAAATGGGGGCAAAATGATCAATTTAGGGGCATTCTTCAGCCCCTGAGCCCACCTAGGCCCATTAGAAAACTTCAAGGAGAAGCAACTAGCTCGCCTGGCAGAGCAAATTGCTTATGGAGAAAGCAACCAGCTCGCCTGGGCGAGCTGTGTTGCAACCTCCTTGATGTAGCTCCATATGGAGCTTGTAGGCCTTGGATCTTCTTCATGAATGGAGTCCTTTTCTTCTTGAATGTTAATGGCAGCAGAATGGAGAAAAAGAAGAGTTAAGAGGAGATGCCACTTCAAGGAGAAGATGAGTCAAGAAGAAGCTCACCACCATAGGAAGCCATGGATAAGAGCTTGAAGGTAGAAGAAGATGAGTAGAGGGAGAAGGAGAGAAGGAGCACGAAATTTTGCGCCTCAAAAGAGGTCTGAACTTTGAAGTGTAATTCTCAAATGATCAAAGTTGAAAAAATGCACACACATGACCTCTATTTATAGCCTAAGTGTCACACAAAATTGGAGGGAAATTTGAATTTCTATTCAAATTTCACTTGAATTTGTGGAGCCAAATTTTGGAGCCAAAATTTCACTAATTATGATTAGTGAATTTTAGTTATGCTTCAGCCCACTAATCCAAGATCAAGTCCAAGATTTTTCACTAAGTGTGCTTTGGTGTCATGAGGCATGTAAAGCATGAAGGACATGCACAAAGTGTGACCATATGATGTGGCAATGGGGTGTAGCAAGCAAATGCTCACCTCCCCCTCTAAAATTTAATTGGATTGGGCTTCTCCTAATTCAATTAAATTTATTTCCCAACATACACATCAAATATTCACTCAATGCATGTGAAATTACAAAACTACCCATAATACAAAAACTAGTCAAGGTGCCCTAAAATACAAGGGCTGAAAAATCCTACATTTCAAGGGTACCCTACCTATATTATGGAGCCCTAAATACAAGGTCCAAAAATAATGAAAACTTAATCTAATATGTACAAAGATAAGTGGGCTCATACTTAGCACATGGGCCCAAAATCCACCCTAAGGCTCATGAGAATCCTAGGGTCTTCTCTTGTATCTCTGGCTGAATCTACTTGGAGTCTTCTATCCAATACCCTTGCGGGATAGGATTGCATCATTCTCTCCCCCTTGAAAAGGATTTGACCTCAAATCTGGAGGTTCTTGAAACTTTGGGATTTTTTCCTCAACACCTGTAAAAAGAACAAAAACATATATATTAGTGGTGTTTGGTATGTTGAAGTCAGGTAAGGTTTGAATACCCATTTCCTGGGCATCTTCCCATGAAGGAACTTGGTTCCTCACCAACTGAATGAGTGGTGCTACAAGTATAGAAATATATGGGACAAACCTTTTGTAAAAGTTTGTTACGTTATGGAAGCCCCAAATTTTTCTTATACTTGGTGGAGTGGGCCACTCAGGAATGACCTTTATTCTCTTAGGGTTCAGGGGAACCCCTTGATCACTATTTAAAAAATTAAGAAAAGTAATGCAATAAAACATACATTTTTCTGTATTTTCATGTTGATTATTCCTACCAAAAAGAATGAAAAACCAAAGGTGTCCCATATGAGTACCTAAGTTTGTATTGAAACTAAAAATAAGAACAAACCTACCTAATAAGTCCCTATGTACACAAATCATGAAGAAGTTGGGTGCACGAGTGATTTTACAAAATCATGAAGATGAGGGTTGCACCACTCAAAACATTCATCATACCACCTATTTTAGGGATTTGGTGCCTAATAATACCTATTTTGGGCACCAACAAAGCACAAGGATTTAAGCTCTTGCGAACCAAACCCTCATCCAACAACTTCTTTACTTGAGGAATAAACTTAAGCTCAAGAGGTGTGGCAATGCTAACAAGTGTCCTTTTACAAAGGAGAAAATGTGGAGGTTGTCTAAGTGGGGAAATTTCTTTAATATTTGTATTTATTTCAAAATGTCTTTCCTTCTTAGCTAACCTCTTGGAGGAGACACTTACCTCCTTACACTCCTCCTTAATCATTTAAGGTTGTCCTTCTTCTCGGGGGTAGATTTCTTCACTAGATTCTTCCCATTTTGCTTCTTCACTTTCACTAGAGGAAGGTGAAGTAGTAGCCTCATCTTGGCTACTATAAATGTCTTAGCCCCTCATAATCATGGTTTTCTTGGGGGGCATTGAGAAGTAATGTGTCCTCTTCCAAGACATTTAAAGCACTTTATGGAGCTAGTCTTCTCTTGCATACTAGCATTAAGGGGTTGCTTTTCTATTGTCTTCCCCTTATCATCTTTGGGCTTAGAAGGTGTCACCCTTAAGATGCCTTGACCTTGGTATTTCTTTGGATAAGAGTGAGAGCCATAAGATTTTGAAGTAGACTTCCTTTTAAGTTGTTGCTCTACCCATAATAGTCACAAAGTTCTTCACTTAGGCTCTTGCAAGAGTTATGACTACTATATGAGGCATGTTTTTCTTTTCTTAACTCTTTTAATATTTTCCTTCTTTCTTCTTCCCTTATTTGTTCCCTCTCATCTTGATTTATTTTTACCCTCTCTTTTCCTTTTTCTTTTCTTTCTAGTTTTTATTTCCATAACTTGAGGGAACTCAACTCATCTAAGATTCTAGATAGAGGGTCCTTATGACTAGTACCCTCGCCATTATGGTTCAGCCCACTAATCCAAGATCAATTCCAAGATTCTCCACTAAGTGTGCTTAGGTGTCATGAGGCATGAAAAGCATGAAGGACATGCACAAAGTGTGACTATATGATGTGGCAATGGGGTGTAGTAAGCAAATGTTCACCTCCCCCTCTTAAATTTAATTGGATTGGGCTTCTACCAATTCAATTAAATTTATTTCCAACCACACACATCAAATATCCACTTAGTGCATGTGAAATTACAAAACTATCCCTAATACAAAAACTAGTCTAGGTGCCCTAAAATACAAGGGCTGAAAAATCCTATATTTCTAGGGTACCCTACCTACAATATGGAGCCCTAAATACAAGGACCAAATATAATGACATCCTAGTCTAATATGTACAAAGATAATTGGACCCAACCTTGGCCTATGGGCTCAGAAATCTACCCTAAGGTTCGTGAGAACCCTAGGGCCTTCTTCAGCAGCTCTAGCCCAATCTTCTTGGAGCCTCTTGCTCATGGTTCTAGTGACTGGTCCCTTCCTAGGGAGGATTGCATCATCCCCTTCCCCTTGAAGAGGATTTGACGTCAAATCTATTAGTTCATCCTCCTCAATATCAGCTCCACCTGCAAAAGGAATTAAATTAGAAATGTTAAAAGTGGTGCTGACTCCATACTCTTCTGGGAGGTCCAACCTATAGGCATTGTTATTGATCCTCTCCAAAACCTGAAAAGGTCCATCCCCTCTAGGGCTAAGCTTGGATTTCCTTTTAGTAGGGAATCTATCCTTTCTAAGATGGAGCCAAACCCAGTCACCCTTATTAAGAACTAGCTCTTTTCATCCTCTATTGTCTTTAGTTGAATACACCTTTGTTTGGTTCTCTATTTGGTTCTTAACCCTCTCATGCAACTTCTTTACAAATTCTGACCTAGATTCCCCTTCTTTATGTATAAAAGAAGTGTCCAATGGGAGGGGAATGAGGTCTAACGGTGTTAGGGGATTGAACCCATAGACAACCTCAAAAGGGGACTGCTTGGTGGTTCTATGAACCCCCCTGTTGTAGGCAAATTCTACATGAGGAAGATACTCATCCCAAGACTTATGGTTGCCTTTCAGAAGAGCCCTTAAAAGGGTGGATAAAGACCTATTCACTACCTCTGTTTGCCCATCAGTTTGTGGATGGCAAGTGGTAGAGAAAAGAAGTTTAGTTCCTAGCTTAGCCCATAAGGTTTTCCAGAAGTGGCTAAGGCACTTAGCATCTCTATCTGACACAATGGTCCTAGGCAAACCATGGAGTCTCACAACTTCCTTGAAAAAGAGTTTTGAGATGTAGGAAGCATCATCCACCTTGTGGCATGGTATAAAGTGTGCCATCTTGCTAAACCTATCCACCACCACAAAGATAGAGTCTACACCTCTTTGGGTTCTAGGAAGCCCAAGGAAAAAGTCCATACTAATGTCTACCCAAGGTGCAGATGGGATGGGTAAGGGTGTGTATAGCCCATGAGGCATCACCCTAGACTTGGCTTGTAAACAAGCCACGCACCTAGTGCAATGCTTATGGACATCTTTCTTCATACGGGACCAATAAAACTTTTCTTTGAGTAAGACAAGGGTCTTGTCTATCCCAAAGTGGCCCATGAGCCCACCCTCATGGCTCTCTTTCACAAGTAATTTCCTAATGGATCCTTGGGGTATGCAAAGCTTTCCCTCTTTGAACAAAAACCCCTCAGCCAAATAGAATCCATCTTGGGCCTTTTTCCCACAACTCTCGTAAATGGGAGAGAAATGTTCATCTAAAGCATACAAGTCCCTAATATTATCAAATCCTAAAAATTTGATCTCCTGGGGAGCAAAACAATGTGTGTCTCCTAGAGAGGGCATCAGCTACCACATTTGTTTTTCCCTTTTTGTATTTGATAACATATGGAAATTGCTCTAGGTACTCTACCCATTTTGCATGCCTCTTGTTTAACTTGCTTTGCCCTCTAATGTACTTAAGTGATTGATGATCACTATGAATGACAAATTCCTTGGAAACAAGGTAATGTTCCCAAGTTTGGAGGGCTCTTATTAAGGCATAAAGCTCTTTATCATAGGTGGGGTAGTTGAGGGTGGCACTATGAAGTTTTTCACTAAAATAAGCAATAGGGTGCCCACCTTGTAACAATACAACTCCAACTCCCACTCCAGAGGCATCACATTCTAGCTCAAAAGTTTTAGAAAAGTCAAGAAGAGCTAGAACAGGTGCCTTAGTAAGCTTTTCTTTTACCAAAGCAAAGGCTTGCTCTTGTTTTTCACCCCAGGTAAATGCCACATTCTTCTTCACCAGCTCATTGAAAGGTGATGCAATTGTAGAGAAATTAGGAACGAACCTTCTATAGAAGCTTGCTAACCCATGGAAGCTCCTAATATCTCCCACACTTTTTGGGGTGGGCCATTCTTGGATGGCCTTGATTTTCTCAGGGTCCACTTGGACCCCATTTCTACCAACTACAAAACCTAAGAAAACTATATTATCTACACAAAAGGTACACTTCTCTATATTTTCATAGAGGGTGTTTTTCCTAAGGACTGAAAGAACTTGTCTGAGATGTCCTAAGTGATCATCTAGGCTCCTACTATACACTAAAATATCATCAAAATAAAAAACTACAAATCTACCTATGAAATCCCTTAAGACATGATGCATAAGCCTCATAAAGGTGCCTGGTGCATTAGTGAGCCCAAAAGGCATCACTAGCCATTCATACAAACCAAACTTGGTCTTGAAAGCAGTTTTCCACTCTTCACCCTTTTTCATCCTGATTTGGTGATAACCACTTTTAAGATCAATTTTTGAAAAGATATTGGCACCATGCAACTCATCAAGCAAATCATCAAGTCTAGGAATGGGGTGCCTATACTTTACAGTGATGTTGTTGATGGCCCTGCAATCTGTACACATTCTCCACGTACCATCCTTTTTGGGCACCAACAACACTGGCACAGCACATGGGCTTAGGCTCTCTTGGACCCAGCCCTTCTCCAACAATTCTTTAACCTGAGACTCTATCTTCTTAGTCTCCTGAGGGTTAGTCCTATAGGCTGGCCTATTAGGAAGGCTTGCTCCTGGGACTAAATCTATTTGGTGTTCTATTCCCCTTAAAGGAGGTAGCCCAGGGGGTATCTCTTTGGGAAATATATCACCAAATTCATGTAAGAGTTCTTGGACCTTTGGGGGTAAGGTCTCAAATGTAGGAATTGTGGTAGTGCTAAGGGATGTTTCCCTTGATAGGAGAAGGTAGAAAGATTGTTTAAGAAGGAGTGCTCTTTTAATATCACCTTTTGTTGCAAAATGATTTTCCTTCTTAACAATCTTCTTGGAGGAATCCTTTCCCTCTTTTTCATTCCCCCTGGCCTTTGAAGACAAGGCCTTACTATCCTTCTTTTTCTTTTGTTTTTCTAATTTTTCTTCCTCATCCCTCTTATCTTTCATAGTTAGTTGATCTTTGGCCACCTGTGAAGGTGTTTGAGGATGCAACACAAATTTAGTGCCAAGATGGGTGAAGGTAATCTCATTAGTTAGGCCATTATAAATGATCTTCCTATCAAATTGCCACGGCCTTCCTAAAAGAATATGTCCTGCCTCTATGGGAACTATATCACAATTAACTTCATCCTTATATGTCCCAATGGAGAAAGGTACCTTCACTTGTTGGTTAACTATCATTTCCCCTTGCTCATTGAGCCATTGAAGTTTATAAGGTTTTGGGTGGGGAATGATAGTGAGGTTCAACTTGGAAACTAATCTTGTGCTACAACAATTGCAACAAGATCCACTATCCACAATGAGAGAACAAGTTTTATCTAAAATTTTGCATCTTGTATGAAAGATTTTCTCTCTTTGGGATTGAGATAGATCACAAGATTGACCTCCAAGGAGCCTTCTAACCATTAAGAGGTCACCTTCTTCATGGGGGTAGACTTCCTCACTAGACTCTTCACCCCTTACTTCATCTTCACTTCCACTAGAGGAAGGGTAAGAAGTAGTCTCCTCTTGACTACTATAAATGTCTTGACCCCTCATGATCATGGTTTTCTTTGTGGGGCATTGAGAGGCAATGTGACCTCTCCCAAGACATTTGAAGCATTTAATGTTGCTAGTCATTTCTTGGGAACTAGTCTTAGGGGTGTATTTCTCTATGGTCTTACCCTTATCTTCCTTGGGTTTTGAAGGTGCAGCCCCTAAAATTCCATGGGCTTGGTCCTTCCTTGGATAAGAGTGAGAGCCATAAGATTTTGAAGAAGGCTTTCTTTTAAGTTGTTGCTCCACTCTTATACAAAGTTGGACTAGCTCATCTAGGTCCCTATATGGAAGGAGTTCAACCTTGTCCCTCACTTCCATATTAAGCCCACTAAGGAACCTAGCTATGCTTGTTCTTTCCTCCTCCCTAAGTCCAGCTCTTAAAAGGAGTAATTCCATTTGTTGTCTATATTCTTCAACACTCATACTCCCTTGTCTAAGCCTTTGGAGCTTGTCCATAAGCTCCCTCTCATAGTAGGAGGGAATGTGTCTCTTCCTAAAGGCACTCTTAAGATCATTCCAATACTCTACTGGAGGATCCACACGAATCCTTCGTTCCCTAACAAGGGAAGTCCACCAATAGAGGGCATACCCTTGAAAGTTAAGGGTAGCCAATGGAACTTTTCTCTCTTCGCTAATATGATGGCAAGCAAAGAGTTGTTCAACCTTCATTTCCCAATCTAAGTAGGCCTCAACATTATATTTTCCATGGAAATATGGGAGGCTAATGTTAACCTCTTGAGGCCTTCTATCCTTTTCTCTTCTTTGGGAGTGATGTTTAGTATGTGAGCTATGGCGCCCTCTATAATAGTCACTAAGTTCTTCACTTAAACTCTTGCAAGAATCATGACTACTAAAGGAGGCATGTTTTTCTCTTTTCATTTCTTTCATTATTTTTCTTCTTTCTTCCTCTCTTATTTTCTCTCTTTCATCTTGACTTATTTCTTCCACTCTTTTTTTAGCTTTTTCTTTTCTCTCTTGTTTTTCTTTCCACAACTTAAGGGATCTCAACTCATCTAATATCTTATACAAGGGGTCCTTAGGAGTAGAACCCTCACCATTAACACTAGATGAAGAATGAAGACTCATGTTGGTTCCTAAGTTATGGTTCTTTCTTGTTGGGGGTTTGAAAACAAAAGGTAAAAGAAACTATGGTTGAAACTAGCCAAAATAAACACTAAAAGAGGTGTGAAAGATAAGGTAAAAACTAATTGGTAAAAGGCAAGCTATCTAGGCGGTTTGACAATGGAGGGTAAAAGAAATAAGCTATGAAAGTAAGCAAGAAATTAAAGTGCAAGAAATGCAAACTAGGCGGATCCTAAGAGTGTTTGGATGAACTCATTTAAGGTTCCCAACAAAACACTCACTATCCTAAGGGAAAATTGCCTAAAATTATTACACACAAATGGAAGTAGGGTGACCTAGCGGAGGCTCCCAACTTACTTCCAATGAAAGCCCTTTTTGTTACAAAATTTGAAAGCAAAGCAAAATGCCAATTACAAAATTACAAAGAAAAAAAAAGTCCTCAATTGTGGTGGCTATTCTCTCTTTAATGTTTCACTCAATTTGGAGTGCTTTTTAGTCCAATAGCTCTTAAGGTTGTTGGCCCCTTTCTTCTTGACTCAAATTCTTCAAGATATGGCACCAATCCTCCTTTCCAATTCCCTATACGGAAACTCACAAACAAGGAAACAAAGAGACAAGCAATAACCAAAGACAAAAAAAAATGAAATGAAAGCTGAACCAATAGAGTTTAAACAAGACAAATTTTCAAGGATTATTCAACAATTAAAGCAATGAAAAGCACAAAAAAGCAAGCTAGGACTCAAAGAGAAACCTAGAATGACTTTAGAGTAGAGTAGAAAAACTTAAAAAAAATAAGACTCAAGAAACCTCTAGTTTTGGCACTTGTTTTCACAATAATTTTCAATTTAAATTTCAGAACTAGGATTGGTATAAAATAGGCACCAATTATAGAACAAATTTTTGAGCCAAAACAACAAGCACACTTCCCTTTCACTTTTTTTTTCCTGGACACTGATTTTTCTGCCAACTTGTGTGATTTTTCTTATTTTTTTCCTTTAATCCAAATCACTTGGTTCTGTTTTTATAAATTTTTTCCAGATGTCTAGAAAATTCAGTAAAAATTTCAGCTCAAAACTCGTAGTGACCAATTCCCAGTAATTTATACAATTTTGTATGTTCAAGCTGCCAGCACCAGCGATTTCAACCTAGAAATCAAGAGTAGTGTTTATGTTGCTTAAGGCTTGGATAGTTACAATTTGTGTTTGCTTATGCTCAATTATCTTGAATAACACAATTCAAGAGAGCTTAAGACTTATTTGATTCACAAATCTAGCCACAACTCAGCACCACAACTCAACTTCATCATAGGCATCATGTAGGAATCTTAGAAAACAAAAAAGAGTTCAACAACAAGACTACTTCTAGGAATTGATTTAGAACATGTTATGAACTAAATAGCATGCATGAATTAGACTCAAAATTCAAAAGATAGGCTAAGAATGACAAGAATACATGAACAAATGTATCTAGAATTCAATAAACAAAATAAAAATTCAACACAAACTTAGAGCATAATGTGACAATTACTATGACTAAACATGACTCTAAGACAACATGGATTAAGTGATTTACACTTAGATTTTTGTGTTTTTTTTTTCTAATCAATATTTTGGAACAAAATTTAGATCTAAAGGATCAGCACAAGAATATTATGAATGAAAATTGATAGAACCTAAAATCAACACAAAAACAAGATTCAAGAGTAGATCTACTAAATTTGAACCATAGAAATGCAAGAACAAGTGTAGATCTAAGATTTAATAAGTTTATTTTTTTTTTGAATCTACTATAAACAGCACCAAACCACAAGACAATGGAGGATATACATGGAGAATAAGATGAAGAACAAGGAATTAAAGAGAATTCACCAAACAAAAAGATAGAGGAAGCAAAAGAACATCACCTAGATGAAAATGCTCTTGATACCACATGATGTAAGCTCCATTGGAGCTTGTAGGCCTAGGATCTTCTTCATCAATGGATTCCTTTGCTTCTTGGAAGATGAATGGCGGCGGAATGGAGAAAGGAAGAGAGAGAGGAGACACCACTTCAAGGAGAAGATGAGTCTAGAAGAAGCTCACCACCATAGGAGGCCATGGATAAGAGCTTGGAGGAAGAAGGAGATGAATGAAGGGAGAGGAAGAGAAGAGCACGAAATTGTGTGCTCTAAATGAGCTTTGAAATCTGAAGTTTAATATTCAAATGATCAAAGTTGAAAAAAATGCACACACAGGACCTCTATTTATAGCCTAAGTGTCACACAAAATTGGAGGGAAATTCAAATTTCACTTGAATTTGAAATTGAATTTGTGGAGCCAAACTTTGGAGCCAAAATTTCACTAATTATGATTAGTGAATTTTAGTTATGGTTCAGCCCACTAATCCAAGATCAATTCCAAGATTCTCCACTAAGTGTGCTTAGGTGTCATGAGGCATGAAAAGCATGAAGGACATGCATAATGTGTGACTATATGATGTGGCAATGGGGTGTAGTAAGCAAATGTTCACCTCCCCCTCTAAAATTTAATTGGATTGGGCTTCTACCAATTCAATTAAATTTATTTCCAACCACACACATCAAATATCCACTTAGTGCATGTGAAATTACAAAACTACCCCTAATACAAAAACTAGTCTAGGAGCCATAAAATACAAGGGCTAAAAAATCCTATATTTCTAGGGTACCCTACCTACAATATGGAGCCCTAAATACAAGGACCAAATATAATGACATCCTAGTCTAATATGTACAAAGATAATTGGACCCAACCTTGGCCCATGGGCTCAGAAATCTACCCTAAGGTTCATGAGAACCCTAGGGCCTTCTTCAGCAGCTCTAGCCCAATCTTCTTGGAGCCTCTTGCTCATGGTTCTAGTGACTGGTCCCTTCCTAGGGTGGATTGCATCAATTTTGGTGGTTGTTCTTTCTTTGGTGATTCACTCAATTTGGAGTGCTTCTTAGTCCAATAGCTCCTAAGGTGGTTGGCCCCTTGCTTCTTGACTCAAATTCTTAAAGGGATGACACCAATCCTCCTTTGCAATTCCCTATATGAAAACTCACAACAAAGAAACAAAGAGACAAGCAATAACCAAAGACAAAAAAATGAAATGAAAGCTAAACCAATATATTTTTAACAAGATAAATTTTCAAGGATTATTCAACAACTAAAGCAATGACAAGCACTTAAAAGCAAGCTAGGACTCAAAGAGAAACCTAGAATGGCTCTAGAGTAGAGTAGAAAAACTATAAAAAAAAAAAAGACTCAAGAAAGCTCTAGTTTTGGCACCTGTTTTCACAATAATTTTCAATTGAAATTTGAGAACTAAGATTGTTATAAAATAGGCACCAATTATAGAACAAATTTCAAGCCAAAACAACAAACACACTTCGCTTTTCACTTTTTTTTCCTGGACACTGATTTTCCTGCCAACTTGTGTGATTTTTCGTATTTTTTCCTTTTATCCAAATCAGTTGGTTCTTTTTTTATAATTTTTTTCCAAATGTCTAGAAAATTCAGTAAAAATTTCAGTTATTTATAAGTACGTATGTTCAAGTTTCCAACACTAACGATTTCAACCTAGAAATCAAGAGTAGTGTTTATGTTGCTTAAGGCTTGAATAATTACAATTTGTGTTTAATTATGCTCAAATGTCTTGAATAACACAACTCAAGAGAGCTTAAGACTTATTTTGATTCACAAATCCAGCAACAACTCAGCACCACAACTCAATTTCTTCATAGGCATCATATAGGAAACTTAGAAAACAAAACAAAGTTCAACAACAAGACTACTTCTAGGAATTGATTTAGAACATGTTATGAACTAAATAACATGCATGAATTAGACTCAAAATTCGAAATAAAGGCTAAGAATGAAAATAATACATGAACAAATGTATCTAAAATTGAACCTAAAATCAACACAAAAACATGATTCAAGAGTAAATCTATAAAATTTGAACCATAGAAATGCAAAAACAAGTGTAGATCTAAGATTTAATCTGTTTATTTTTTTGAATCTACTCTAAACAGAACCAAACCACAAGAAAATTAAGGATATACATGGCAAATAAGATGAAGAACAAGGAATTAAAGTGAATTGACCGAACAAAAAGATAGAGGAAGCAAAAGAACATCACCTAGATGAAGATGCTCTTGATACCACATGATGTAGCTCCTATGTGGAGCTTGTAGGCCTTGGATATTCTTCATCAATGAAGTCCTTGCTTCTTGAATTTTAATGGCATCGGAATGGAGAAGAAGAAGAGTTGAGAGGAGACGCCACTTCAAGGAGAAGATGAGTCAAGAAGAAGCTCACCACCATAGGAAGCCATGGATAAGAGCTTGAAGGTAGAAAAAGATGAGTGGAGGGAGAAGGAGAGAATGAGCATTAAATTTTGCGCCTCAAAAGAGGTCTGAACTTTGAATTGTAATTCTCAAATGATCAAAGTTGAAAAAATGCACACACATGACCTCTATTTATAGCCTAAGTGTCACACAAAATTGGAGGGAAATTTGAATTTCTATTCAAATTTCACTTGAATTTGTGGTACCAAATTTTGGAGCCAAAATTTCACTAATTATGTTTAGTGAATTTTAGCTATGCTTCAACCCACTAATCTAACATCAAGTCCAAGATTCTTCACTAATTGTGCTTAGGTGTCATGAGGCATGTAAAGCATGAATGACATGCACAAAGTGTGACTATATGATGTGGCAATAGGGTGTAGCAAGCAAATGCTCACATCCCCCTCTAAAATTTAATTGGATTGGGCGTCTCCCAATTCAATTCAATTTATTTCCCAACACACACATCAAATATTCACTCAATGCATGTGAAATTACAAAACTACCCCTAATACAAAAACTAGTCTAGGTGTCTTAAAATACAAGGGCTGAAAAATCCTTCATTTCAAGGGTACCCTACCTACATTGTGGAGCCCTAAATACATGGCCCAAAAATAATGAAACCTTAATCTAATATGTACAAAGATAAGTGAGCTCATACTTAGCCCATGGGTCCGCAATCTACCCTAAGGCTCATGAGAACCCTAGGGCCTTCTCTTGTATCTCTGGCTCAATCTACTTGGAGTCTTCTATCCAATGCCCTTTTATGTGCGCTCATGATAATTACTATAATGTTGGTTGAGTAGGTACGAATCCTGACCTTGGTTGTTGGTATAGAATAAAGAGATGAATACTCACTTTATGTGTGCTCAGTCTCTAATGAAGCATGACAAAAATTAGTCACTACTTATGGGTGAATATTTCATACATATATCATGGTAAAAAAAAAAATTTATCATTTTTAGTCCATTATACTTTAGTGTTGTTCCATTTTGGTACATTAAGTTTTAAAAATTTTATTTATCATTTATGTTTTTGAAATATTCATTTTGATTTTGGTTATTTTTTCAATTTTTCGTTAACAACATTAAAATCTCGTTAACTTTTAAATTTTGAAATAACTAATTTAAAATAGTGACTACTAAACACCATCACTATTTTATTTTATTTTAAAAATTATAATCCACTGAATAATATAATTTTCCTTTCTCAAATGCTTTGTTGATGTCAACCTTTGTTCAAACGTCCTTTCTAGTCCCCTTTCGATTACCCTCCCCACCCTCGTTGGCACCCTCAACATATCCCACAACCACTTCATCGACAACATCCCGTTCTCCCTCAAAACCTTCTTAGTTACCATTAGCCTCAACCTCCACTACAACAATTTAACCAGAGAAATCCCTCAGGTCGAATTTCCCTGGAACCCAATGGCTCCAAAATCAAGTGCTTCGATTAATTACCAGATGCAATCCTACCCCCCAAGGGCATTGGATAGAAGACTCCAAGAAGATTTGGCCAAAGATGCAAGAGAAGGCCCTAGGGTTCTCATGAGCCTTAGGGTAGATTTCGGGCCCATGGGCTAAGTATGAGCCCACTTATCTTTGTACATATTAGATTAAGGTTTCATTAATTTTGGTCCTTGTATTTAGGGCTCCATAATGTAGGTAGGGTACCCTAGAAATATAGGATTTTTCAGCCCTTGTATTTTAGGGTACCTAGACTAGTTTTGTATTAGGGGTAGTTTTGTAATTTCGCATGCACTAAGTGAATATTTGATGTGTGTGGTTGTAAATAAATTTAATTGAATTGGTGGAAGCCCAATCCAATTAAATTTTAGAGGGGGATAAGAGCATTTGCTTACCACACCCCATTGCCACATCATATAGTCGCACTTTGTGCATGTCCTTCATGCTTTACATGCCTCATGACACCTAAGCACACTTAGTGGAGAATCTTGGAATTGATCTTGGATTAGTGGGCTGAACCATAACTAAAATTCACTAATCATAATTAGTGAAATTTTGGCTCGACAAATTCAATTTCAAATTCAAGTGAAATTTGAATTGAAATTCAAATTTTCCTCTAATTTTGTGTGACACTTAGGCTATAAATAGAGGTCATGTATGTGCATTTTTTTACTTTGATCATTTGAATATTAAACTTCAGATTTCAGAGCTCTTTTAGAGCACAAAATTTCGTGCTCTTCTCTTCCTCTCCCTTCATTCATCTCCTTCTTCCTCCAAGCTCTTATCTATGGCCTCCTATGGTGGTGAGCTTCTTCTAGACTCATATTCTCCTTGAAGTGGCGTCTCCTCTCTCTCTTCCTTCTCCATTCCGCTGACATTCATCTTCCAAGAAGCAAATGAATCCATTGATGAAGAAGATCCTAGACCTACAAGCTCCAATGGAGCTTACATCATTACCAAACCCACTTCTCCTCTTGGTGTTCAACAATATTGGTGACATTAGAGCCCTAAGTCACTGTTGCGTTGTTTTGTGCCACCTCCATTCCCTCATCCCGCAGGTCAAAACATGTTGTCGTTCGCGACATTAAACTCCTTTGCATCTTTGTCTTTGTCGTCATCTTCCTCGTCTTTGAGTTCGTCCCCAATGCCAGCCTCGTCGATTGCCTTGGCAACTGCCATCTCCAACAATGTGATATCAGAGTTATGAAAAAATTTCTTGTGGGATTCTCTAGATCTGATTTTTCCATGATGGCTTTAGGGCTTTTGATTGATCTCGGGTTGTAATGATTCCTTTTTGTGAAAATTAAGGATTTCTCGCTGTTTGATAACTTGGTGCTTGTAAATTTGGGTTTTGAATTGAAAGGTTTAATGTTGATTTTTTTTTTTATGTAGTGGTTTATAATTTTTGAAATAAAAAATTAATGTCAATTTTTAGTCATTATTATTTTAAATTAATTATTTTAGAATTTAAAAATTTGTACAATATTAATGTTATTAACGAATTTTTTTTAAATAAATTTTTAAAAATATAAAAGATAAAAATAATTTTTTAAAAATTAATATATTAAAATGGATTAATACTAAAATTGACATTCAGAAAAAAAAAAAGAATTATAATCACTATGACGGTGACGAAACGTGGGCTATTAATTACCCCAAACCAAACTTAAAGTGGTCACTTGTACTTGAACAGAAATAACACTAAAACCTCCCCGCTGTATAAAAAAACTAGTTCGTTCATTCGTCGCGTTTTGTCGTCTTTATTGTTTCGAGCGAAACCCATTCGTCATTTGAGCTTTTGATGGGTAAATGGGATCATCGTCCGTCGCGAAGGTTCTTCCGCCGTCGAAGATCTCCGGTGCGTCCCCCGACCTTCTACGACATCAATGCCCCTCTTCCTGGTATTCCCCGAAATTATTTCTTTTTTACATCCAATTAATTGCCTATCTTTCTGTTTTGCGAAAAGAAAAAATTTATGGATTAATTGTATTTGTATAGAACCGTTAATGTAGGGGAGGGGATGGATGCGTTGTTGAAATTTTGACGATGTTTTGTTCAAATCCCTTATTGTATTTGAACAATTATTACGGTTATGTTTGAAACTGAGATATTTGATACTGATACCATTGATTGAGTTTGAGATGAGTGTTGAAATCCCTTATTGTATTTGAACAATTATTACGGTTATTGGTAAATGTTTGTAGGGAAGAGGAGTGATAGTCTAACCCACTCTTTTTAACACACTTTTTCACACACTATCTATCTATTGTTGGAAGGAGATATAAGCTTAGTCCATTGGTGAAGGGAGAAGGTAAGGGGGGAGACGCGGTGAGTTCGAATCCCTCCGCTAATAAAAACTAACAATACTAACAACTAACATTTGCTGATAAAAAAAATTCTATTTACTGTTGGATAAAATTTATTAAAAACTACCAAAAAGTGAGACTCGTTATACGAGGTAAGATTCAGAAAATCTTGTGATTTACAATAACTTTCAACCTCGATGGCAGAAAGTGTGTTGCTAGCATTTATCTCAGATTATCATAATTGTTATTATTATTTATATATGTTTGGGAATCTGTATAGGCAAAGTTGCAAGATTAACTCTTGGACTGTGAGTGGTGGCTAGGGAAAGCCCTCCCTAGAGTGGCAACTCGAGCATTCAAATCCTTGACGTTGCTACTTACTGATAGTTTTCCTGGGGTAGTAGTCCTCTTTCATGATGACCAACCATTGTTGAGTGCTAAATTTTGTCATTTTTAAAATATCCTCTTGAGGATACGTTTGATCCTTTGAAGCTGTTGCCATTTCTTTTTTTACCAAAATTTTGTTGAGAACCCTGGGGCATTGATCTTATCAAATTATTAAAATTTTGATTTCAACAGAAGAACCCAAAAAAGATTTAAAAGAAAATTTATAGTTTGATGAGAAGAAAATTTGATGTCTACATGTGTTTATATTTGTTGTTACAATTTTTTAAGCTGTGGCATGCTTTGTGACCAGAAAATAAGAGGCTTTATGAATTACCAAACATAATTTTTTTGGCTGCCAAGGAGGCATTGCCTGTGGATTATCCTTGGATGGATTATCAGTAACTAAATTCAGTCTTTACTGTTTAACATAACTCACGTTGATATTTTACATGTCATGTGATCGGAAATATTGTACAGCATCTAACGTAAACAAAATTAGATATCTGATGTGAAAAGGGGTATAGAATTATGAATTGAGTTGATCAATGATTCAATGTAGTATGCAGTGACTTGGAATTGTCTGTGTTCTTACCATGACAATATTCTCTTTGTGGATTTAATGATTTGTTATTTTAGAAAATTGCTTCACATTTAGAAATGATTTGTTAAAATTTATCTGTACATGAACATTGATTCAAACTTTTCGAGCAAACATTTTGCAGTCTATTACCCACTAGCAAATTTCTTCAATAAATTGTAGTTTTAGGTTTTTTTCTTTGTATTTATTCATCCTTATTTGGTGTGGTTTCTCCAATCTAGAATACTTTTGGCATTCAATTAACTGTTAAATAAAATTCTTTGTGGTTCTTGGACAGACTGACTGCGGCCTTACATGAATGTAGTAGTGTAGTCAAAGATGCCAAAAGGCAGGCCTAATGCAAAGTGTGATAGAAGGGATTCATGGTCTCTTGGTTGTTGAGGTGTTAATCCTCTAGGAAGCATGGATGGAACATGACACAAGCAACTACTGAAATTTATCTAATTCTTATGGCATTCCAATTTGTATTGGAATAAAAATTTAAAAAATAAAAAGTAAACTCCGTACCCCATTGCCCAGAGGCTCTTCGCTATGCGAAGGTATGGGGGAGGGATTTGAAGTAAAACATTATAAAATACAATTAGAAGTATTTGAAGTGTCCCTGCAACGTCTGTTGTGGATATATGTCTGACATGACTACAATTGACATGGGTCACATGGGCACAGCTTAAGCACCATATTGATTACTGTAAAAGTGCAAAATGCCTAGCCATCTAACTTGCTAAATGTAATGCTAAAAGGGGTAGAATAATCAATGTAACAAAAAACTAATTGTCAGTCTCTGGGATTCAGTAGCAAACAGCTAAGAGTCTGCAAATTGAACAAATATATTTGTTTTCTTATTTTTTTTCTTAGGTTGAACATCCTTCTTTAGGGAGGTGAGCACTCTTTTACAACTCTCACTTCAAACTATTAAGAGTTTCCTACACTGGTTTGATTATTTACCCCTCCATTGATTGTAGAGCCATTTCACTTGAACGTTTAAGAGAAGTTTCAAATGAAAATTGAAACTCCTCTTGCTTTGAAAAGTAGTGCCACCTTGACCACTGCAACTACTGTAAAAACTATTTTATATATTCAATATAATTCATATATATTGGTTGTTTTAGTCATTTAGAAGTCCTATGGTGGCTACCTTTTGTCATTGGTTTGGTTCTGTAGGTTACTGGTCGATAGAAATTTATAAAAGATTTCAGAAGTTTTTGTATTTTTTCATATAAGTAATCTGCATAGCTTTTGTGGTTGTTGAGTATTGATCTATCAACACAAGAGGCTTTAGCCATTTCTTTATGTCTGAGAAAGTAATTACTATGATGATATGATGATTTTATTATTCATTACAGTGCCCCTTGCCAATTTAACTTATATAGTCAATATACTGAATGTCTTGTTTTTCAATCTCGTAAGAGTATTGGCAGGACGGAATACCCTTATGGGAGAAGAAATACTGCACTATAGTTGGATTGGTACCGTGGCAGAAAATTGTTGATTCAAAGATGTTTGTATACTGCCACAGTAATGTGTTTGATTGGAATGATTCAGCCGCTGAAGAAGCTTTACAAAATGCCAAAAATCATTACTGGGCAAAGATCAACAGCCTTCCCTGTGATATTTCTCTGCCTGATCCAGATACTTATAATGATCAAATAGATTGGAATCCTTATATTGATCCGGATATGATTAAGGAAATAGATAAAGCATTCTTTACTGTGCCAGATGAGGAACAAGAAACTGCCATTAAAAACAAAAGAACAAAAACTTCAGTTAATGATGAAAATCCTTTGGAATGTTCTGATACACCTCTTAGCAGAGCTTTAGAAAATAATGAAGTGCAAAGATGGAATCAGGGAAACTCTGGAGATGTGGATAATACTGACAATCCATGGGAGTGTAGTGTTACTCATGGAAATGGAAGATTAACTGACAATGCTTGGGAAGGTGGTCCTGTTAAGTCTTGGGGTTGGAATGAAGGAAGGGATCACAACCAGTGTAAGGATTGGAATTCTGAAAACTTACAGGATAAAGGATGGGGTAAAGCCAGGGACAGTTCTTGGTGCCAGCAGCAGTCAAATAATTTGGCTAACTTTGGCAACTCTTCTTGGCAATGCAAATCCAGTCAACAGAATGTAACTCCATTGAAGACAGGATGGCGAAACAGTGGAGCAAATGGGTCAGGATGGAAGCAACAGGAAAAGGCTGATGTTTCTAGAAGGAATTATGGAGGTTGGACTGCTCAGAATAAGGGTAACCAGTGGAGGGAAGGCTCTCATTGGCATACATTAGGCTCCAATGGCTCTCAGTTCCAAAGGGATGGTTGTCAAACGGGTCATTACTGGGGTAAAGAGAAAAGTAAAAAGAGGGATTTTGTCCCTTGATAGTCATGAGAACAATACCTACTTTTTTTTCTTTTTTTTTTGCGGGCAACAGACTTTTTTGTTTATACTGGTCATTATTGATATGCCAGAGTGGAACTGTTTATCTGGATTTTTGGGGGAAGTTGGTTTTGCTTTCAATAGTATATGGCATTTGCTTTATCCTTGAGGTTTAAAGGGTTGTCATATAGTAAAGGATTACAATACTTCAAGGTCCTCTTCCTAAGAAATAAATGCATCATGAAATGTGGCGTATTTCTTAATCCTTGGGGTGTAAAGTTTATTTATTTCACTGAACTGTATCATCTTTTGCCTTTCTTTTAGTCCTCTATAGACAAAAAAATGGATTGGTCTCCTGAATTTTGGGGTCAATGTTGAACATTTTTCAGTATCAGAGTTGACACCAACACTCCAGGAAGTAGATCCTATCACAACTTTATTCCTCAGCAAAGTTGGGCAGAATTCAGGTGATTTGGAAAATGCTGTCTATCATTGGCGCTTGGAACCCTTGGCAGATCTTTGAGCAATGTTTCAGAAAGGCTTCCTGCAACTAAACATATTTTGTTCCATATAGTTTTGCCATCAAATTCTCAAATTTAACAATGACATGTGGATTTTTTTTTCTTATATTAAATAACCTACATTATGAATGTGTTAGGATTTCTTTAAAAAATGTCTACATGTTACTACTTTGTTTGAGAACTTGATGACAACGATATAAGGAACTTGAAATTAAATGTATATCATTGACTTTAAGTGGCAGTCAGAAAGAAAAAGCGGGATTCAAGCGATGGGGCCCTCCTCACCTCTCCCCACCCCTTTCTCATAGAAGCAACCAAAGTAAAGGTCTCGCTGTGAGAAAGGCCTTCCTTTAACCGCCCGAAAGATTTTAAGTCTCTTTCACTGCGCTACGTTGGACCTTCTGAAGCCGAAACAAAAGCCATAGTAACTTAACTATGAACCCAGTATGAAAGATAGTTCACTATTCGTTTAGCTATGTTAGTATTTATGAAAAGTTTAAAGAATTGAAATTCATATCTGATGGCTTGATTTGTTTCTGTTAAATCAGGAATGTAATGAACTAAAAATACTAGCCCATACATTCAAAAATCTATTGAGCGGTAAAAGTCCCAGAGAAACAAATTGCGTATGATTTTTCTTCAACTTGTTTTTGCTAAGGTGGAATGTTAGCAATAAACTTTAACATATGAATATCATAAGTTTCACTATATTTAGTTCAACTGATACAAAAAATGTATTGTTAAAGCTAATATTATCTGTTATTGAGCTTCTTGAAAGCAGCATGTAAGTAGGAGTTGGACACGGCAAAATGGAATTTTAAGATTAATTGATGGAACCCTTGGGGATGATTTACAAAATGGGAAAGACACATAGTTCTGTAAAAGAAAACAATAAACAAAGATCCGATCCTATTTTCAAGAATGAGAATTTAAGTTTCGAACTTGCTTGTAAATTATTGGCTAAATTGTACTAATGACGTGGGGACCTGTATTTAAAAGGATTAATATTTGTTAAATTGAATATTGGATTAAAAGTGTGGATTTTAAAAAATTTCGGGACGAAAATCGTAAAAATATGAAAGGATCAAGACTACAAATAATGAATTAAAGCGATACTGAAAGTATTTTAGCCTAAATTAGTTGGGTGAACACAAAAATCTAGTATTCTATTTACACAACTTAATTTTGTTTGAACTAAATAATGGGATATTTATCTCATTTCTTATTATGCAATGAAACCATTTTTTAGAAACATGAGGATATAGTAAAATTATTAAATTCATATTTTAAAATTTATAGAAGTAATTTTTATATTATTTGAATTTTAATATATTTTTAATTATTTAGTTTAAATTTTAATAAATATATATTAGTATATATGTCAATAAATATTTAAATATATTTTTATATATACACATATCTTAGAAAATTGTTATTATTGGACTGTTGTCTTGAGTAGCATCCCCTTAATGACGTCTTACATGCTCCTTTTTTACTTTCTTTTAAAAATTTAATTCTATTCATATTTTCATATTATTTTTGTTTGCATGATTGATTTGGGATAACAACAAATGAGTGAAATTATTTAATTATAATAAAATTTTGTGCCTTGTTACTTAAATATATGTACTATGATTTGCTCGCATGCTTATATATTTTACATTTGTATTGATTGCATAATTTCAACATTTTAAATATAGCACTGATATAACAGCAATCAAATTAGACCTGTATTAATAAAATATAATAATATTTTGGAAATAAAGACTTTTATCACCAATTAAAAACAGATACAACAATGTCTTCCACTGAGGAGAAAAACAAGTTTTGATAAAAAAAAAAAGCAAGGTTTAATCGTCCAACAATAATAAAATAGGATTTCCACAAAAGGTTTTTTAGGTAAACACTTGGTGAGCAAATATGTTAAGATAAGGTTAAGAGTGTGTTTCGATGAGTGAATTTAAAATTCTGAGAAATTTTAAATTTTAAGAATTTGAAATATTTCAATTGAAATTCTTTTATTTTTAAAATTTTGTATTTGAATAAAAAAATTATAATTATGAGGGCGAAAGAAAATGAGTTGCGAGTTCGAGAACGAGATTTCGAGAACTTTCAGGTGGAAGAGAGGATGAAAGTTATAAAGGAAATACACAAACATTTTGGAAGGTTCTTCTATCAAGAAAGAGAATTTCAATTTCTCACATTTTTGAAGGAAATTAAAATTCCACATTTTTAGTTGTTTAAAATTCTGTTTTAAAATTTCAAAAAATTAAATTTTTCATAAAAAACATCCAAACAATGAATTTTAAATTAAAGAAATTTAAATTCTCTAATAAATTACTTTTCTCAATTAAAATTCTCTATCCAAAACACACTCTAAAAGAATACTCAATTAAATAGTTTAAGAGAGAAGTAAAAACACTTGGTTTATACTAGTTCATTCAAATAGAACTATGTCCAATTCTCCTTTACATGACTGTAAAAGGTTTCACTAATCAAAACTTTGATTACAAATAAGTATTCTATCTTATCACTCCTTGCTATACAACTATTCTTTATGCCACTCCTGATACATTCTTAAACTCTCCGTAAATCTAAGAACACTCAAGTATTGTTAAACATAAGTCACTTATGACTTTCACAAAAGTTTGAATGAATACAATGATTCAACAACACTTAAAGACTAGATAAATAGTTAAGCTCAAATACAAATAACTTTGTTTAGCAAAGGATGAAAAAGATTAAGTGTTGAGTATGTCGTCTACTAATTTAGTAGAGTTTTGCTTCATAGAACTTGTGCTCATTTTTCACTTGATTATTTTTTGTTATTGATTTCTTGAACAAGAGACACCTTGTATAGACTTCAGTGAAGGATCCTTTACGGGATTAGTGTTGAGCGTTGATATGACCGTTGTCTCACAATTGGAGGTGAAAACACGTGGCATGCTCGAAAAGGCGAGGATAGAAAAAAAAGGTACAAACAATTGCATGTGCTCCTCTTATGCGATGAAAGCGACATTTGAAAGGAATATTCTACAAATACCTTTTATTCCCTTCTATTATGTCATTTTCTTAAATTTCAAATGTTAGCAATTCAATTAAAGAGATGCAAAATTGAAATTCAAATGGCAAGAATGTGTATTTTCCATTATGGCTAACATTGCCCTTAGTACCTTGTTGAACGTCACTTATGAGGATATAAAATAAGTGTATAACTGATTTTAAAGTCCAGTGGACATAAGTAAGAACAGATCAGTGTGTAAACACTGATTTTCACAATAAGTGGACATGGTTGATTTAACAGCGTGTTGGATGCTGAATATATCTTAACAAAACTATTTTCCTCTTAAGAGTGGACATGTACTTACTAGAGTTGTAACACCCTAAGGGTATTATTACCTTTTGATTCTAGAATATGAAAATT
This sequence comes from Glycine max, assembly GCF_000004515.6. Taxonomy (NCBI): domain Eukaryota; kingdom Viridiplantae; phylum Streptophyta; class Magnoliopsida; order Fabales; family Fabaceae; genus Glycine; species Glycine max. The sequence goes on along the minus strand of NC_016091.4, from coordinate 23,393,732 downwards.
AAATATTTATATAGTGATCTCATGCGGAAGCTAACATAAACATTACAACTCGATTCCATATATATTATAAATACAACTTATTTCTCATAACATTCACATCATACAACATATAAGAAAATACACAGAAAAATAAAATAACTAAGCTACATGTTCCATGACAAGGCTCCGTGCTCCAACAACACACCCCATCACCTGTTTCCTGAAAAGGAAGGAACTTAAAGGGGTGAGACATAATGTCTAAGTGGTTGCTCCAGGGACTCTAAGGTTAGGTTATCCTCCTATACCAAAACAACCTAATCATTTGTCTCTCGTGGCTTTACTTTCTCTAAGTCTTTATCAAACCTAATTACTTCTAAGGTTGGGTCGACATCCATCAATTATAAAAATTTTACTCTAACTTATCCCTTGTAATTGTTTAATACACTAGTTCATCTTCGCTAATATCTTGAGGTTCATTCATTAAATAGTAAATTACTTAATTTTACAACTTTCTCTCTATCTCTCTCTCTTTTGCAGTAACTTTGCTTTCCTTACTCAAGTTTTACTCTCAAACACTCACCTTACATCAATATATGCTTAAAGGAAATATTTGTTATAGCCTGTACTCAATAGTGTCATTCTAGATATATCTCTCATCATGCCCTTAAAGAGCTACATCCCATCGCATTACAAGTCACCACAACAGTTTAACATATAGATACATATACACTATTAAAACTATGGATAGAATCATTCACACATGACATAAGTACAACACAAGCCACACATGACATCCACTTTATAAACAACATAAGTTAGATGATTCACAAAAATGCACATATGCAAAACGATGTTGCTTACTCTTTTCTCATATGCACGTGGTACCGGAAAAAATTTGTGAAAGAAGCTCGGGAGGACATGTAGTAATGAACTTAGTCTTGCAAGGAGACTCCAACCCATGTGATCAACATGAGCTACATAGAGATTCCAAACTAGACATCCCCCAAGGTCAACGTCATACTCCAACTCATTTATGCCTTCCCAAGTTAAGCTCAACCACATCTCCGACCTAAAAACAATGCACTTTTATGATGCATGTTTCAAACATTCAGACACAAGTGGTTCTATTGAACCTCATACCACACATAGTGATCCCATTCTTGTCCCACGTAGGCTAGGTAACTCACTTTCAAAATACCACACAAGCCCATTCTCACCCCACATAGGCTAGGTCACGTGTCTCAATGGCATTTAACCATAACTCATAATAACTTGGTGTTCCCTACTTCACATGAACTCGGGACACGTATAAATATTTTCAAGACATTAGCATGACATCACTTGATTCACCATGTACACATAGATATTGTACATTATAGTTCACACTTTAGAGATAAAGAAAAACATTCAATGATTCCATAACACTCATAAATCACCATTCAAGTTATAGCATCAACACATATATTCAATATCATCATTCAATCAAGCCATATACATCTTAACTATATGCCACACATGAATTATAGCATCTACCTATGTATTATGATTGGTATAACATCCTTTAAGTTTTCAATATTACTTCTATCATTTTTTGTTGCGTGACCATGAACTCTTGGAGTTATAACCACTCTTTCTATAGTTACACGAATTCTATAAAGTTGAATTTTATCTTGTTTTAAAGTTAAGGAAATTATCTACAACTTCTATGTTTACCTCGAAAGTCAGTTCAATCGTCTACTATGCCTAAAATTAGGAAGAACATGAACTAATTACACAATCCTAATAGCTTGACCTTTCCTTGCTAATTGTTCTATATATAGAGTTCTAGAAGTCCAAATTAGGTGAAACCAAAGCCATCAGTTAAATATAATCTAGGGCTACATTTCTTATGAATACACCTAAGTATAATTCGGTTATATTCATATCTCTTATTTCATATTAAATTCACATTTTTGGTTACTCTACACACATCTCTTGGTTTTCATATCATTTTGCTAAACTAAGATAAGATATCTAGTTCTTGAGATAAGATAAAATAATTACACCAATAAATAAACAAATAGTTTAGGAAGGATAGGAGACTTGCTTGGAAAGCATGGAGACAAACTCTGACTAACTTGCACGAACTTGGTGGCATGATAACGATCGCTGAATCGTTCCAAAACAAATAAAACTAGGATTAATTCTGCAATACATGAATAACCTTGGTCGACTTAGAGATACAATCCCTTTTGGTTCCGACTTCAATCCACTTTATAAACAGCAAGTGATATTAACAAAAACTTTGCAAACAATTGAAGAAAATTGCAGAAACACAAAAAAAAAAATGCAGAATTATCACAGAAACAGAGAATATGAGATAAATTTAAGAGCATCAACCCAATTCACCAAATCCAAGCAATTTGAATTATCATAGTTTACTACAAATGATGATTATATTGTGAAAGTTCAGTCAATGTCATTAGAGGTAATTCCATTGAATTAATCCCTAAATTTATTGAGATCACAAATCAAATTGAAATATCATCCAATCAATTTAGGATCAGATTCGAATTAGGAAATTATTCAATAAACTAATTTGTTTCCAATCCTAAACACATTTAGAATCAAGAAAATCAAAAATAGAATTGGAGAAGAAGATGAACATTCACACAAAATTTGAAATACTTAACCAGAAATCAAATTCCTCATTGCTTGGACTGAATCCTTGGATTGATTAGTTATTTAGCCTTCCATAGTCATCACCAATAGAAGAACAACAAAAATTGAGCAAGAGAAGAGAAGAACAGAGTTGAAGAGATGAATAACAATTGAGAGAAAAAGAGAGAGAAGCGTTTGATGTCAAAACTTGCACTAGAAGTTTCCAAATTTTGTTTTGTACAAAAATGATTCTAACTAACTAACTCTGAAAATGCACTAAGTAGACTAATATATACTGTAACTAATCATAAGGAGAGGATGAGCCTTGATTAGGCCCAACTAATATCTCTAATTAAGCTAATTACACAATGCAATGGCCCAATTTTGCAGCCCAAAATCCAAATGCAAAGGCTTTGACTTCCAAGCCTAAAATGACCTTCAAAACGGCAGAATTGACCAAGCTCATTTATGATAAAATTGTAGCTCTTGTTGCTAGCTTTCGAAGGACAACTCATATGATTTTTGGACAAGTGGCCTCAATAACTTAAGAGGGGGGTGAATTAAGTTTCAAAATTTTCCCACTAACAAATTTTAACCCCCTTTTAAATGATATATGATAGGCTCAAAATATAGAAAAAAAAGAAGCAGTCAATTTAATAATGTTCTTTTAAATGCGCAAGACAAAGTAAATTGCAATAAAATAAATGAGATAAGAGAATAGAGAAATGCAAACTTGATTTATACTGGTTCGGCCACTTCCCGTGCCTACGTCCAGTCCTCAAGCAACCCACTTGAGATTTTTCACTATCTCTGTAAATCCTTTACAGTCTTTGAACACACTGTTGGATTTCCCCCGCGGTTTCTTTTTGTTCCATTTTTTCTTAGTTCAAATATATTCAAGGGAAATCCGGTTTTCCGGAAAGCGCACCGGATCATCAAGTATTTCAAAATAAAAACGGATGAATCCGAGTATCGAACACAGGGAACTAATGTTAGCCTGAATTAAGTTCAGAAATGAAGCATTGTTGAGAGAAAATGTATGATTGATAATGTCAAACAGAATTTAAACTAACTTTTACGCTAAAAAACTATAAAATGCAAAGTAAGTAAAAGTGACAGCAGTAAGTAGAAATGTTGGGTCTTTCTAACAAACAAGCTGATACATATAAATATATTTCTCTAATCAATCATGCTCTTGTGTTCTATGTTGTAGTCTAAATTACTAAACCTCGATCCCTTGTTAGACCGAATCAATCCAAGCTTCGTCCTTAGATCCCTCTTGTTGGACTAGGCCCAATTGAGACAGCTTTCTTAGGTTTAGACTAACTTAAACTGAGTTTCATCCGCAGATCCCTCTTGTAAGACTAGACTCAGCTCAAGCAGCTTACGAAAGTTTAGCCTAATTTAGCCTAAGCTTCGTCCGTAGATCCCTCTTGTAAGACTAGGCCTAGACTAAACAGTACATTTCTCAATGCTAAAGTCACCTAACTATGCACACAAATGGATGATCAGACCAAAAGCATACAAACATTAAGCATTGAAGGAAAAATTGAACACAAAAAACATAATCAATTAGATATTAGGTATTTACATTAGCTGTTCATTAGAAATCCCCAACTAGGGTGTTTAGCCAGCCATTACAGAAGAAACCCTAACAATAAAAAGCTTACAAAACCTAGGTATCTCTGCAAAAGCTGCTCCTCTTGCTGCCTCTAGAGCTATTTTCCTGAAATAGGCACTATGGTGTCTATGGAATTTTGTGCCCTGGGCATTGTACCCTAATTATGCACAAGACAGACTTTAAATAGGCTCTGAATTCGCGACGTTGCGCTTAGCGCCACCCTCACGCTTAGTGAGGATAAGTGGATTCGGGCTTAGTGCCAGTCGTGCATTTAACCTGGCTGAAGACACCTGCTGCACTTAGCGCACTGATCTCACGCTTAGCGCGCGACCTTGATGCTGATGCCCTGCCAGATTCTTCTGTCGCTCTAAGTGCGATGAAGCTGCGCTTAGCGGTGGATGCGCACTTAGCCCACTGATGAGGTAAGCTCAACTGACACTTTTGGCACTTCATGACTTAGCCTCTTTTTCACCTGAAATTGCACATATTTCATCATTAAATCCAATGGACATATTCTAGAGATAGCTTTATCCATAAAACAAATTTTTTTACAAAAATCACTAAAAAAATAACCATAAATTGGGGAACTATACAAGTTTTGGAAAATGTTTTCTATACAAAATTTAGTCGTATAAGGCGACTAACAAACTCCCCCAAATTTACAGTTTTGCTTGTCCTCAAGCAAAGAAAGAATAGCTCACTTGTCCTCAAGTGACAAAGACAGTGGTCAATCAAAAGAAAATGGTGTCTGATTCATAAAGGAATTCAACCATATGAACTGAATATCATGGAATGCTTAAATCAATCACTTCTCACAAGCATGCAGCTTTTCAAAGATAGGAACATACGCATTAAAGTCACAACTGAAATAAGCTAGTAAGCATGACAAAAATCAAGGAAGGATCATCAACCAAAACCTCACAGTCATTGTTTCACTCAAGCTCAAGTGTTTAGGCTTACTCCATCATAAACAACCAACACAAGTTCCAACTTTTGCATTTGATCTCATATCATACAACAATGAACACACAAAATTGAATCTGAAGGACTTTCTAGGCTTGTAATAGGGTTAGGCTGCCAACAAATCATGGTTTTTCTAGGATTCAAAAACTTAGGTTAAAGGAGAGCATTCATCCATAGATAAACCTTCACCTTTTTCATTCATTCCTAACCCATACTCGCCCTTTATTTAGGCACTTAGCTTTCATTAATTTGCAGCATACACACTTATTAACTTTATTTGTACATACAATTTTTTTTAACACAGAAAAAATTATATACATAGACAATGTGTGTATACTATTTTCTTTGACCATTTCAATCCTTACCCAGTGCCTCCCCCAAATTTGGGACAAATTTGCTTTGAACCCAGCTTCTGTGGATGATGCTCTCCTACAACCTAAGATAAGGTAGCAGAAGATACAACTGGATAGGCTCCAGGTTCAATCAATCAATCAATTCATTCAGCTCAAACTGGGTGCAAGAGATAATTCATTCAAACATATGGTCAGCTTTTAGGCTAAGTGGCTATTCATAATCAAACATGGCCTTCATCATCCTCAAATTCATGCATCCAGTCCATACTTCAGAGATTCACACAAAAATCAATACTAAATGATAGTCGTTTCTCTCCAAATTTAAGGATCACACTCTCACCGAGATACGGTTAATGCATTCCTTCACAATCAATATGACAACCAACTAACATTTTCAGACATACTTCCAATCACATGCTCATTCTCTTCTAATGACTGGAAACTTGATCAAAACAATCATCCAATCATCCCAATCCATTCAATTCATACATTTTCTCAATCAAATCATTTCCAAACACTCATTTCATACCAAACAAGCCACTGCATACAAAGTTCAACCAATTCACTGTTCAATCAAGCTTTTTGTACAAGCAAACAAACAACTACACTACTGAAATTTAAATGCTGAAATTTAAAGAACTGAAACATAAAAGCTGAAATTTAAATGACATAAATCATAAAATAATTGAAAATAAACTAAAGTGTTCAAAATGCAAAAATTTAAACGTCCCGATCCTCTTGTGACTGGTCTTCATTAAGATCCAATGCTGATGGCTGAGTCTCCTCAGGAGCAGGTGCAGAGGATGGAGATGGCTATGGCATCTGGTCTAGAGTAGTCTAGTCCTCTGCTGGTGCTGGTGGCTCCTCAATATCAAGCTCCTGGGCTGCAGAGGCCCCACCCCTTCCAAAAGAAGAGGGCTGGTCTCCTGGCCAGACCACCTGAGTCTCAAACTCCTCCATGCTCATAATGGAGGGCAAGCTCAAGCCCTGAAGGCTCTGCATGATGATGGACTGCCCCCTGTGGATGCTTTGGAGCATGGAATGAAGCATCTGCGGTGTAAAAATAAAATCTTCTAGTCCTGCAGATAGAGGAGCTAGAAGTGGTATATGTAGAGGTGCTGAAGGAATAACTGGAATCTGAGTGGATGAAGAGGGAGGTACTGTAGAAGAAGAAGGTGCTGGTGCCTCTGATGCTGAAGTGGAAGGGGCCTCAGATCTCTTACCCCTGACCTTCATGGGTCCTCTGAAAGGTACTGTTGGATCATCAAGATTCCAACAGTTCTTCTTAATATATGCCAAATTAATGGCAGGACTCAAGCTCTCTAGGGACCTTGAATCTGACTAAACTCCCCTAGCCTTACATAAAGCTATGATCAAGGCAGGGAATCCTAGTCTGGATGTGTCTTGCTGTGCGATAAGGGAGATCTAGTGGGAGATAAGGTACCCCACATTCATATCCATCTTCATGATGATGCCATAAATGAGTTTGGCTCTGTCTAGGGTGACATCAGAAGTGTGAGAAGTGGGGATGAGGTTAGAAAAGGAAAGAACGCTCCAAGTCTGAGAAAGCGTGGTCATGTTCTTCCTCAGAATCTTCAAAGGCTGCCCATTAGCATTAAGCTTGAATCCCCTCCTTGGGATACACAGCTTAGCAGCCAACTCCTGAGGATCAGGCCCCAGGAGTGCAAATCTAGAATATGCACAAAGTGTTTCCCCTTCTTCCACAACAACAAGAGTCTTCAAATATGTGGTAAGCGTGTCCTCATCAAACTTAATCTGATGACCTCTCACCCTCACCTGCTTAGGTCATTTGTCCTTGGGGTCATAGAGGTTTGCATAGAATTCCTTTACAATGGCAACATCAATATTGCCGTCCACAAAGTCAATCAACTCCTCATCCCAATGGCATTTCTTGAGTTCCTCCTTGAACTCCTCAAATTCTGTATAGTAAACTACGACTTTCCTCTCTGGTAAAAGCTTACGAGGCACCACAATGTCAGTGTATCTCTCCCAAGCCTCTTGGGAAGTGAATCTGGATATATCAAATCTGGCTTGGGTAGGTGTAGAGGGTGCCTTTCTTTTCCTAGAAGCCATCTGCAAAATATAAGACAAAACACAAGAGATTAGTACAAGTTTATCCTCAAGAAAATAGAAAAATTTAAACTGAAAACAGAGCTGGGTGCTTAGCGTAGCATGCTGAGCTTAGTGCACCTTATGATATTAACTCGAGCGCTAAGTGTTCGCAACCGGCAAGTGTACCGGATCACACAAGTAGTATAAAATGGTAAGAACCGAGTATCGAACTATCGGGAAACTTGTGTTATTTGGCAAGCTATTTCGACAAATAGGCATCTGGTATGAAAATATGACTATGGTTATGAACAGGTATTTAAACTATCTAGGAAAAAAGAAAGAAAATCATGCAATAGAAATACTGTGTAAAAACAAGTAGAGAATGCGTTGGTCTTCCTCATAGGTTCCTGATGCTAAAAAGGATGTTCTCTATTTAACAATGCTCATGCGTTCCTATGTTGTCTCCTGGACTGCTAGACCCCGATTCCTCATGATAGCCTAGCCTAGTCCTGATTAAGCCTCGTCCGTAGATTCCTCTTGTAAGACTAAACTCAACCAAGACCGCATTAAGACACATATACACAACTAAGTTCTTGTACCCCGATTCCTCATGATAGCACAACAACTTAGTCCCGTACTATCAAGGGCTTTAGAATCAGACCAGTTCCCACTGTTGAATGACCCTAACAAAGCATGCATCTACGTGATCAAGGTAAAAGCACACTAGAATGAAAAGAAGATAGCATAGAGAACACAAAAAACATCATTACATAGATAGAAATATATTTACATCAGGTACCTACAGGGAAGATCCAACAGAGGTTTAGCTTTCCATAGTCCGAAAATCTCCTTTACAACAAAGAGAAGAACAAGGTGAAAGACTGCAAAAACACAAGTGGTGAGGATGTCTCCTTCACCTCTAGGATCTCACAATCACTCATAAACGCATCTCAAGCTCTCAGAACGGCTTCCTCTTCGAACGAGCGTCTTTGCAGATCTTCACATAGCAAAATCTCTCAGAACTCTCTGGAACTTGGACCTTTCTCTCTCTAGAACTTCCTAAACATGCAAAAGTTTCAAGCCAAGGCCAGACTCTCATGCATGCAGAGGCTTCTTCAAGAAAAATGCCAAACTTCCTTTGCAAATATGATTTCAGGCTTAAATAGGTGGCCTTGTTCGTGCTCGTGCGCTTAGTGCAGATCTGGATCGCTTAGCACGCATAAGTGGATTTTGGCTTAGTGCGCTTCTTTCACTTAGCGGATGAGCTAAAGCGGTGCGCTTGATGATCTGGAGTGGTGCGCTTAGCAAACTTGACAGCTCATCTTCTTCAGGATTCTTCCTCGCGCTTAGCCACTAAAGGTTGGCTTAGCGAATTCTCGCTAAGCCAGCAGCTTGGCTTAGCGAAAGAGTGAAAAACAACACTTTGCCAAAGTTACCTATTTAACCTGAAATTGAGAGAAATTGATTATTAAACAAACAAAACAAAAGTATAAATTATCTATTACCTATATTTAACAAAAAGTACTTATAGTATTACAAAACAACCATAAATTGGGAAAGTTTGATACAATATACACAGGTTTTATACACAAAAGTTAGTCATATTCATCGACTAACAACTCCCCTAAATTTACAGTTTTGCTTGTCCTCAAGCAAAAAAGAACAGCTCACTTGTCCTCAAGTGGTAAAACATGCAGTGATTATGTATAGGGGTGTATGCATCAAAATTCATTGATTGCATGATGAGAAAGATGAAGCAGTGTGTACCTATCACTTGTTTTCACAAAATATGCAGCTAGACAAAGAGGAGAACAAAATGTGAACTATACAATTATATGAAGTTAATCATAAGACAAATATCAAGGAAAGTAGCTCAAACCATAGTCTCACGGCTATTGTTTCACTCAAGCACAAGTGTTTAAGCTATTCATTGATAACAACTAACAGGAGGTCCAATCTTTGCATTTCATCTCATGCCATCAAGTCAGAAATGTATAAACAGAATCAGAAGGACTTTCTCAGGCTTGTAGTGAGGTTTGGCTACAAAAATTCATTGGTTTTTCTAGGATTCAAAGGTTTAGATTCTAACAGAGCACAAATCCTTGACTTATCCCAATGGTCTTGTATTATACCAGTAGCTTTCTCACTATCTTTTCCTCTCAAGTTGCTTTTGATCTTATTGTAACAACACAATTTATTCTTCTTTTGTTTTTCTTTTTTAACATACAACTTATTTGTTGTGTGTGTTGATGCTTAACCTTTTTCTTTTCATTCGAATTGACTTTCCTCCCCCAAATTTAGAGTAAATTTGCCTTGAACCATATGCTCTCCTAGAATCTAAACAAGGTATTAAGAGATAATCATTCAAAGTTTAGGGTTCAATTCATGACAAATCAATAAGTTTTATACAAGGGAGCAAAAGATACAAGTATCATTCAAGGTAAGCTATTTGGTCAAAAGAGCTTGTGTCTATACAATTCATGGCCTTCATCATGTTCTGAATTATACAAATCATTCTAGAATTCAGAGATTTATGCAAAGATCATTATTCACAGTTAGTCGTTAAGTCACAGAGTAAGGTCACACTCTCGCCAGTTTTTGGTTCAAGCTTTTCTTTCACAATCAGTCTGTCTAGTGACTAATGTTGGACCTTGTGGCCTCAATAATCTTAAGAGGGATAGGCTTAGAATGCAGAAGAAGCAACAATAATCAATTTAACAATGTTCTTTAAACAAGCAAGACACAATTGATTGCAACAAAATAAATAAGATAAGGGAAGAGAGAATGCAAACACAATTTTATACTGGTTCGGCCACTTCCCGTGCCTACGTCCAGTACTCAAGCAACCTACTTGAGATTTCCACTATCTTTGTAAAATCCTTTACAAAGTCTGAACCACACAGGGACAACCCATCCCTTGTGTTCAGATGCTTTACAATAAGAGACTCACAGTCTCTTAGCCAATCTCATTGAATCAGAAGAATGGAAGAAGCATTCTCTCTTCAAGAGAAGAATATTACAATGAAGATCATGTAAGAATCCTTATAGATTTTGCAAGTGTTTGGCCAAGGATTTCTTTTTGAGAGAGCATTTGACAATGAAGTTCTTTTGGAATCTCTCTCATTGTCTTTTGAGAGGATAAGACATTTTTGCCAAGCAAAACTCTCTCTCTAATTCGTGCCCAAGTCACCTATTTATAGGCCTTTGATGGCCATTCACAAATCCAATGGAAAGATGTGACTGTTGACATATTTTCTGAAAACTCTCCACTGGTAATCGATTACAATGTTTGTGTAATCGATTACATAGTTATTATTTGAAAGGTTATGACTTTTGAATTTGAATTTCCAAAGTTCCGTTGCTGGTAATCGATTACAGACATATGGTAATCGATTACATGTTGAAAATTCAAATTCAAAACCTTTTTCAACAGCTATTTCTCAACCCTGTCTTTGGGTAATCGATTACCAGAGCCTTGAATGTCTTGAAAGCACTTTGTTTCAATGGCAAGGCTTGATCTTGAGTTAATCTTGAAGCAAGGCTTTGCTTGTTGAAGCAATCTTGTATTAATCTTGAAGCAAATGAGCCTTGTTTGATTCTTCTTTTGACATCATCAAAATCATCTATACATACATTTACAACTAACCATTCTATTATAAGTTCACACTCTTGTTCTTTCTTTGTTCAACATGCACATTTGCTCAAATTCATGAAAGGAAACACAAACTCCATCACAATCATGCATTCAATTCAAAAGGAAAGCATACATCCATTTTTCTCAGAGAGATAAAAGTGTTTCACTGCCATGTCATAAAAAATAAGTTAAATTGTTCAAAATGCTTCAGGATAAACATACTAACTATTCATATATAAAACTAGCAGTATATATAGACATAAAGGAAATACTGTAAAAAAACCAAAATTATAATAATAATAAATCAAAAAGCAAAAAGTGTCATCAGGAATTAAAATTCCTGTGACTGGTCCTGATTGTCCTATAACTGAATATTCTTCTCATCTGTTAGATGCCATACTGGAGTAGCTGGAGGAGAAGTGTCCAAAGGCAGAATTGGTATGGTCTGGCCCTCATGTATCTTTAAGACAGGAATGGAAGAGTCTGCTACGTGCTGAGGTGAAGATGGATCCACTCTTGGAAATGGTGAATTAGCTGACGCTGGCATTGGTCCATGATGAGCAGCCTCATTGGATAACAGCTCCAGAGATGGTGGCTTCAGATGAGTGATTGTTTTCTGGTTCTGGCTCATGCTGTTGAGGTGCCTTGGTTGTAAAACTTTCATTATCCCCCACAAAAGAAGGTCGGGCTCCTTGCCAGGCCACCTTCTCAACGAACTGCTATATACTCATAATTGGTCTCTGCTGAACTAGTTCCTGCAAGCTTTGTATAATGAGAATTTTTCCTTCAAACAAGCTTTGAAATTTGGCATCTGATGTCTGAGGGCTCTGGGCAGATAAGTCTGCTAAAGCTAGAGGTGGGGCTGAAGTAGAAGATGCAGGGATGCCAGCTATTGGTGTAAAGGAAGAGGGAATATCAGCTGCTCTGAGCTTGGTCTTCCTTGTCTCTGGAAAATTAACTGTTTGGTCATTCACATTCCAACAGTTGTTTATGATATAAGCTAAGTCAATGGCCGGTCTTAGGTTTTCATAGGAGGTAAGGGCATCAAATCCCACTCCCCTCGATCTACAAAAGGCTGTGATTAAAGCTAGAAAGCCTAATCTAGAAGAGTTAGACTGAGCGATCATGGTCATTTGTCCAGAGATCAAACCGCCAATGTTCATGTCCATCCTGGTGATTAAGCCATACACCAACCTAGCTCTGTCTGTGTTCAAATCTGAAGTGCGGCAGGTAGGAGCTAGGTTTGAGTATGAGAAGACGTTCCATGTCTGAGCCAGAGTTGTAAGAACTTTTCTAAGGAGCTTCCATGGTTGGCCCTCTGTGTTTAGAATAAAGCCCTTGCCCGGAATGCATAGTCTAGCCTCCGTCTCTCTGGGGTCAGACCTTAGTCTGCAAAATCTAGAATAAGTGGGTAAAGATTCCCCCTCCTTGATGTGCCATCATTTTCTTCTATTTTCTAAACCCTTTTTGCACCATTTTAATTATTGATTGGTCTTAATTGTCAATTAATTAGGCAATTTTATTATTTGGGCTCATTTAGCTAATTTGATGTTTTTAATCTAATTTCAGGAATTAATGAAACATTGGGCTTAATCCGGATTTTGGTTGTGGACTTGAAGAGGGCAAATAAAGCAGCGCTTACCTTAGTTAATTTCTAATTAGGAAATTTCGCAATTTTATTTTATGTTATTCAGTGTTTATTTCGTTTTGGGCCAGAGTATTGAAATAGGGCCCAGTGACTTTGAGTGACTCTTTTTAAATAGCTGCCTTGGGATTCGTGCAGGGCATTCTATTCTGTTATGCTATTCATTATTCAGAGCTTTGTTTTAGGGTTTTGGTTTTTCTGTTTTGATGCTTCTGAGTTCGTAATGCAATTTTACGTTTTCTGCTTCTAATTACAATTTCGTTCTTGCTTCTTCTTCTACTCTCATTTACGTTTCTGTTCCATTTTACATTTCTGTTCGTTTACGTTTCTGTTCATTTACGTTTCCGTTCATTTACGTTTCTGCTTCATGTTTCAATTGCGTTTTCTGTTTGAATCCATGGAAGGCTAGATTTTCTGGTGTTGTTTCCTTTTGAGGACGAAGCCCAACTCTCTTTGAGGTTTCGCTTGTAATGTGATTTCCTGGCAGTTCTCCCTTCACCAGTATCCCAAATTCGTGAATATTAATCAGTGCACGCTTCGTGTTCGATTAATTGCCTCTGAGCCTAACTTGCGTTCATGCTTAATGGACGAAGGGCTAACTGGTGTATGTGGTGCCTAAGCACGTATTGAAAACCCTAAGTTGATTTTCGCTTAGTAAATTGAAATAGGGTTGGATTAAGTGGTTGACTGTTAGGGACGAATTCTCCATAACCCAGGATAAGAGAATGGCTTCTGAATCAGAGGAAACAACCCGTTTTTAATATTAGTAGTTTCATATTCCAGTTTACTTGTTCTGCTCTTTAATCACAAAACAAACACTTCCCCCCCCCATCGTTACTGTTACTGCAAGTATATTATGAACATTTGGCTTGTCACTGCTCGTTGGGAAACGACCTAGGATCACTTCCTAGTTACTGCATTTTCATGTTTATTTGATTCGGGTATGGCCTCGATCAAATTTGGCGCCGTTGCCGGGGAGCAGTGTCCAAAGGTTCATAATAGCTAGCTAGTGTTGTGTGTTTAATCCTTTCGTGTTTTAATTGTTAGTATTGTGTTAGTATGTGTGTTAGTGTTGATTAGTGTCCTGGTATTTTGTTTAATGTGTGTTCTGTTTCAGTTTTACCATTAAGCGTTTCCCCTATTTCAGTCTTGGGTGTTTTGCTGTGAAGATTGTGCTTGAAAACAGAGTAGTAGTAGAAATCAGCTTGCGGAAAAACAGAGTAGTAGTAGAAATCAATTAGAGACGGATTTTAGCGACCACCCATGCTGAATTAATTGGGATTTTTTGTTTTAGTAGCCAGGGTTGTTATTTTTGGCTGAATTTTTTTGTGGTAACTTCTTTTAATCCATATTTTGTGGGAAAAATATCTAGAGCCTTTAGTTTGGTCAGATTTGAAAGTTCCAAAAAACTAGCAAATTTTGTGTTTGTCAAAACTTCAAACGGCCATAACTTTTGCTCCGGTTATCAGAATCGCAATTATTATATATGCATTTGGGGTAGAAAAAAATTTCCTACATTGTGGCAGCCGGCCACAGGCCGGCTGAGGTCTCCATCGTCCAAAAAAAGCGATTCTGTCAAAAGTTTTTTATTTTTCAAGTTTTATTCACTTATTTTTCTTAACCTACCATTTTTAGCTTTCATAGTTAGACTTTGAATTTTTGTCTGAAATTTTTTGTGCTATCTTCTCATCATTTTATAGGGTTGCTCAAAAAATTTCAAGTCATTTGGATATCATTTGAGAGTAGCTGTAGTTCAAACCTACACCTTTATTTACATGACAAGGCAACTAGTTGTGTGCATGCTGAATGTAGTGTATGACTAGAGGCAATCCATCTGACTTACAACCCTTTGATCCTGAGATAGATAGGACATTTCATAGATTAGTTAGGCATCATTTTATACCTTTTGATCATTCTGAGCATTCCATAACTGGTGAATCTGTGCATTCTGTTATTGGTGATTTTGAACATCCTGATCTTGAGCATTATAATTTTGAGCATTCTAATTCTGAGCATTCTGATTTTGCACATTCTGAGAACATGGCACAACCTCCACCTCGTGAGAGGACTCTAAGGGAAATGGCTGCACCTGATTTCACCTACGAAAGCTTGTGCATCCAATACCCTGATGAGGATGTCCCATATGTTCTTAAGACTGGACTGATTCATTTGCTTCCAAAGTTTCATGGCCTTGCAGGTGAAGACCCGCACAAACATTTGAAAGAATTTCACATTGTCTGCTCCACCATGAAACCCCCAGATGTCCAAGAGGATCACATATTTCTGAAGGCTTTTCCTCATTCATTAGAGGGAGTGGCAAAGGACTGGCTGTATTACCTTGCTCCAAGGTCCATCACGAGCTGGGATGACCTTAAGAGAGTATTCTTAGAAAAAATTTTCCCTGCTTCCAGGACCACAACCATCAGGAAGGATATCTCAGGTATTAGACAACTCAGTGGAGAGAGCCTGTATGAGTACTGGGAGAGATTTAAGAAACTATGTGCCAGTTGCCCCCACCATCAGATTTCAGAACAGCTTCTTCTCCAATATTTTTATGAAGGACTCAGTAATATGGAGAGAAGTATGATAGATGCTGCCAGTGGTGGAGCCCTTGGAGACATGACTCCTGCTGAAGCCAGAAATTTAATTGAGAAGATGGCCTCCAACTCCCAGCAGTTTAGCGCCAGAAATGATGCCATAGTCATTAGAGGAGTGCATGAGGTAGCTACAAACCCATTTGCATCATCTGAAACTAAGAAGTTTGAAGGCAAACTGGATGCGTTGGTCAACTTGGTAACCCAGCTGGCCTTGAATCATAAATCTGTACCTGTCGCAAGGGTTTGTGGTTTGTGCTCCTCTGCTGACCACCATACAGAACTTTGCCCTTCCATGCAGTAACCTGGAGCAATTGAGCAGCCTGAAGCTTATGCTGCAAATATTTACAATAGACCTCCTCAACCTCAGCAGCAAAATCAACCACAGCAGAACAATTATGACCTTTCCAGCAACAGATACAACCCTGGATGGAGGAATCACCCTAACCTCAGATGGTCCAGCCCTCAGCAACAACAGCAGCCTGCTCCTTCCTTCCAAAATGCTGCTGGCCCAAGCAGACCATACATTCCTCCACCAATCCAACAACAGCAACAACCCCAGAAACAGCCAACAGTTGAGGCCCCTCCACAACCTTCCCTCGAAGAACTTGTGAGGCAAATGACTATGCAGAACATGCAGTTTCAGCAAGAGACCAGAGCCTCCATTCAGAGCTTAACCAATCAGATGGGACAATTAGCTACCCAATTGAATCAACAACAGTCCCAGAATTCTGACAAGCTGCCTTCTCAAGCTGTCCAAAATCCCAAAAATGTCAGTGCCGTTTCATTGAGGTCGGGAAAGCAATGTCAAGGACCTCAACCCGTAGCACCTTCCTCATCTGCAAATGAACCTGCCAAACTTCACTCTATTCCAGAAAAAGGTGATGACAAAAATTTACCTAACAATTTCTGTGCAGGTGAATCTTCTTCCACAGGTAATTCTGATTTGCAGAAGCAGCACATTCCCCCTCTTCCATTCCCTCCAAGAGCAGTTTCCAACAAAAAAATGGAAGAGGCAGAGAAAGAGATCTTGGAAATGTTTAGAAAGGTAGAGGTAAACATACCTCTGTTGGATGCAATAAAGCAAATTCCAAGATATGCCAAATTCTTGAAGGAGCTGTGCACTAATAAGCAGAAGCTTAAAGGAAGTGAACGGATTAGCATGGGCAGAAATGTCTCCGCATTGATTGGTAAATATGTTCCTCAAATTCCTGAAAAATGCAAAGATCCAGGTACATTCAGCATACCTTGTATCATAGGGAATAGTAAGTTTGACAATGCCATGCTAGATTTAGGAGCTTCTGTTAGTGTTATGCCTCTGTCTATTTTTAATTCTCTATCTCTAGGTCCCTTGCAGTCAACAGATGTGGTAATTCATTTAGCTAATAGAAGTGTTGCCTATCCTGTTGGTTTCATAGAAGATGTCTTAGTTAGAGTTGGTGAACTGATTTTCCCTGTTGATTTTTATATCTTGAATATGGAAGATGGATTTTCTCAAGGATCAGTTCACATCATTCTAGGCAGACCCTTTATGAAAACTGCTAGAACTAAGATAGATGTTTATGCAGGCACACTGTCCATGGAGTTTGGTGATATAACTGTTCATTTTAATATTTTGGATGCTATGAAATACCCATCTGAAGATCTTTCTGTATTTCGTGCTGAAATAATTGACCATGTTGTTGATGAATACATGACTGATCTTTATTCTAATCTGCATGCCTCTCACTCTTCATGCATTGAGTCTGAAATTGTACTTGATCATATGTCTGAATTTGATGCTGAGAGTGAATATGAGAGTGATATTGATTGCATGCCTGGTGGTGGTGTTTTACCTCTTGAGATTGATTTTATAGAGTCAGATAGGACTAACCATGTTTCAGGAAGTACACATACCTCTGACTTTCTTTATGAGGTAAAGGCTGAGAAACCATCTCCTTCTACCACTGTCCAGCCGACCACACCAGAATTGAAGCCTCTGCCATCAAATTTAAAATACGCTTACTTGGATGATAGCAAGAGTTTTCCAGTGATTATATCTGCCTCCCTTGCTGATGAGCAAGAGGAGAAGTTGTTGTCAGTTCTTAAGAAGCATAAGAAGGCTATAGGCTGGACCCTGGCAGACATTCCTGGTATTAGCCCATCCACATGTATGCATCGAATAAATTTAGAAGATGGAGCTAAACCAGTAAGACAGCCACAGAGAAGACTCAACCCGGTGATTCTTGATGTAGTGAAGAAGGAGATAACCAAGCTTTTGCAAGCTGGAATCATTTATCCTATCTCCGACAGCCAATGGGTGAGTCCCGTCCAGGTAGTCCCGAAAAAGACTGGCCTCACAGTGATCAGAAATGAGAAGGAGGAGCTGATTCCTACTCGGGTGCAGAACAGTTGGAGAGTCTGAATTGACTATAGGAGGCTGAACCAGGTTACCAAAAAGGACCATTTTCCCCTGCCATTCATTGACCAGATGCTTGAACGCCTGGCAGGTAAATCCCACTACTGTTTCCTTGATGGTTTTTCTGGTTATATGCAAATTACTATTGCTCCTGAGGATCAGGAAAAGACCACATTCACCTGCCCCTTCGGCACTTTTGCTTATAGGAGGATGCCTTTCGGCATGTGCAATGCCCCTGGTACCTTCCAGCGGTGCATGATTAGTATTTTCAGTGATTTTTTAGAAAATTGCATAGAGGTGTTTATGGATGATTTCACTGTATATGGATCCTCTTTTGATGGTTGTTTGAATAGTTTGGAAAAAGTTTTGAATAGATGCATTGAAACTAACCTTGTTCTAAATTTTGAAAAATGTCATTTTATGGTTGAGCAGGGTATAGTTTTAGGCCACATTATTTCCAATAAGGGCATTGAAGTAGATCCTACAAAAATTTCTGTTATTTCACAATTGCCTTACCCCTCTTGTGTGCGAGAGGTGCGATCTTTTCTTGGTCATGCAGGATTCTACAGGCGCTTTATAAGGGATTTTAGCAAAGTAGCCCTTCCACTGTCCAACTTGTTGCAAAAGGAGGTGGAGTTTGACTTTAATGACAGATGCAAAGAGGCTTTTGATTGCCTCAAAAGAGCGTTGACTACCACCCCCATCATCCAGGCACCCGATTGGACAGCCCCTTTTGAGCTTATGTGTGATGCATCAAATTATGCATTGGGGGCTGTCCTTGCTCAGAAAATTGATAAATTGCCCAAGGTGATATATTATGCTTCTAGGACTTTAGATGCTGCCCAAGCAAATTATACTACTACTGAGAAAGAGCTTCTAGCCATAGTTTTTGCTCTTGAAAAATTTCGATCTTATTTGCTTGGTACTCGCATTATTGTTTATACTGACCATGCAGCTCTAAAGTACTTGTTGAAGAAGGCTGATTCTAAGCCTAGGTTGATCCGATGGATGCTCTGGCTCCAAGAGTTTGACTTGGAGATCCATGATAGGAGCGAAGCACAAAATCTAGTTGCTGATCATTTGAGCCGGATCGAACGTGTCTCTGATGCAGATTCACCTATTCGGGATGATTTCCCGGATGATCATTTGTATATATTGTATAGTATTTCTGACTCTCTTTCTACTCCCTGGTTTGCTAACATTGTCAATTATTTAGTTGCCTCTGTTTTTCCTCCCTTAGCATCTAAGGCCCAAAAAGATAAGATTAAAAGTGATGCTAAGCATTTTATTTGGGATGACCCCTACTTGTGGAAATTGTGCAGTGATCAGGTCATTAGACGGTGCATTCCAGATCATGAGACTGACTCAGTCCTGCAGTTCTGTCATTCTTCCGCACCGGGAGGTCATCTGGGTGTTCAAAGGACAGCTCGCAAAGTGCTTGATTGTGGTTTTTATTGGCCCACCATCTTTAAAGATGCGTGGAAGATCTGCAGCACTTGTGAGCAGTGTCAGAGAGCAGGAAATACACTTACATGGCGACAACAAATGCCTCAGCAACCTATGCTATTCTGTGAGGTGTTTGATGTCTGGGGTATAGATTTCATGGGTGGAAGCCAAGCCCACTAGAACTAATGATGCTAAAGTTGTCGCAGACTTTGTCAGGTCTAATCTGTTTTGCAGGTTTGGAGTACCTAAAGCAATTGTTAGTGATCAAGGAACCCATTTTTGCAACAGGACAATGCATGCCCTGCTTAAAAAGTACGGGGTGGTACACAGGGTATCCACACCATACCACCCCCAGACTAATGGACAGGCAGAAATTTCTAACAGGGAAATCAAGAGAATTCTAGAGAAGATTGTGCAGCCAAGCAGGAAAGATTGGAGTACCAGGCTTGATGATGCTCTCTGGGCACATCGGACTGCCTACAAAGCACCCATAGGAATGTCTCCTTATCGGGTTGTCTTTGGAAAGGCATGTCATCTTCCAGTGGAAATTGAGCACAAAGCTTACTGGGCAGTGAAGACTTGCAACTTCTCTATGGATCAAGCTGGCGAGGAAAGGAAGTTGCAACTGAGTGAGTTAGATGAAATCCGCCTAGAAGCCTACGAGAATGCCAAGTTCTACAAAGAAAAGACCAAGAAGTTCCATGATAGCATGATAGTTAAAAAAGACTTCGTGGTTGGGCAAAAAATGTTATTGTATAATTCTAGACTTGGACTCATGAGTGGTAAGTTGAGGTCTAAGTGGATTAGTCCTTTTGTTGTTACTAATGTTTTTCCTTATGGTACAGTTGAGATCAAAAGCGACTCCACAAACAAGAGCTTCAAGGTCAATGGACATCGACTTAAGCCATTCCTCACGAACCCTTCTTTAGTGGACGTAGTGGTGGAAGAGACTTCCTTACTCCACCCTACTCTTCCTCCACCATGACTTAGGGAGTTTTTCTTTTCCTATCTCCTTCTTTGCTTTTATTACACTTGTCCGATTCTCTTTGATGATTTAATTTTTTTTAATCTTTTAATTGTGCTACATTGAGGACAATGTGTTGTTTAAGTATGGGGGGGGGGGGGGGAGTGTTCTTTGGTTTTGATAGTTTTGTTGGTTTTGTTAATTTTTTAGTTGTGTTAATTTGTTAATGCTGTTAGTTTCGTCGGATTTTCAGTTTAATATTTTGGGTCAATTTCGTGTGCACGTACGACTTTGCATGTTTTTCTTTGAATTATAGGATATGTTCAAGAAATGGGTAATTGTTTTGAAAATAAAAGTTCTTGACATTTTGTGACTTGAAATCCTTGATTCTTCTCTACATGTCATGATAGTTTTGAAAGCTCAATTTGAAAGTGATGATTTTACCTTTGTGAGAATTTGAGCCATCCATCATTATAATCATTTGGTGTGTTTTGCCCCATTGATTGCTTGCACAATAGCCTTGGCTTGATTCTTGTTGATGCGTCCTAATTCACATGCATGTTTGGAAATGATTAAGGCAATTTTGTTCTTATAAGCTTCTAGCCAAATGGACTTACCTTGAATTAATTCCTTTGATAGCCCTTTTGAGCCTTGTTTCCCTTTCCTTGTTTTGAAGCTCACTACAAGCCTTAAGTGAAAAACCATGATATTACCATATCCTTAAGGAATTTTGGAGCTTTGGAATTGTTTTGGGAATAAGTGTGGGGGGTTTTTGTTTCATTGGACAACTTGTTTTGTTGGCTATGCTTCATGATGTATTTTGGGCCATACTTGATGTACATTGTATATTGGTTAAATGTTGGACATGCTGAATGAAATGTTGTTTCTCAAAGGCTAAAGAGTAAAAAAAAAAAAATGAAAAAAAAAAAGAAAAGCAATAAAGTTGAGTGAATAAGATCTTAAATGGCATAAGAATGATGAAACTCTTGGTTCTACTCTTCATGTTTAATTTTTATCTTTACTTCTTTTTATTTTTTTTCTTAATATGCACTTATTCCCCTTTGCTCCTCTATTCCTTTGGGATTTAGCCACTTATTCCATATTTCTCCATACCTTGTCCTTGGCCCCATTACAACCTTAAAAGACCTTTTGATCCTCATGTGCTCGTGTTTATGGGTTGATTGTCAACTTTAGAATCTTGCCAAGTTTATGTGGTGTTTGCTTTCATGGTTGCTTTGAGGGTAAATAGTAGCCTAGACACTTGAGAGATAGAGTGTATATCTTGTGAGGCTTTATCACTTTTCATTCTTGAGCTGATTAACTATTTTGCCATGATTGGGTTGCTTGGATGATTTTCATGAATGTCTTGACTTTTTGGATCTCCTTATGTTAGATGTTACCCATTCCTTTCATTCCTTGATGTTCATTGAGAAATATGTGAATGTTTTTGTTTGTCTCCCTTTCATATCCTTGGATTTTGTTCTTTGTTTCATTTTGCCCAGGAGTGCAAAAGGCTAAGTATGGGGGGTTTTGATGTGCCATCATTTTCTTCTATTTTCTAAACCCTTTTTGCACCATTTTAATTATTGATTGGTCTTAATTGTCAATTAATTAGGCAGTTTTATTATTTGGGCTCATTTAGCTAATTTGATGTTTTTAATCTAATTTCAGGAATTAATGAAACATTGGGCTTAATCCGGATTTTGGTTGTGGACTTGAAGAGGGCAAATAAAGCAGCGCTTACCTTAGTTAATTTCTAATTAGGAAATTTCGCTATTTTATTTTATGTTGTTCAGTGTTTATTTCGTTTTGGGCCAGAGTATTGAAATAGGGCCCAGTGACTTTGAGTGACTCTTTTTAAATAGCTGCCTTGGGATTCGTGCAGGGCATTCTATTCTGTTATGCTATTCATTATTCAGAGCTTTGTTTTAGGGTTTTGGTTTTTCTGTTTTGATGCTTCTGAGTTCGTAATGCAATTTTACGTTTTCTGCTTCTAATTACAATTTCGTTCTTGCTTCTTCTTCTACTCTCATTTACGTTTCTGTTCCATTTTACATTTCTGTTCGTTTACGTTTCTGTTCATTTACGTTTCCGTTCATTTACGTTTCTGCTTCATGTTTCAATTGCGTTTTCTGTTTGAATCCATGGAAGGCTAGATTTTCTGGTGTTGTTTCCTTTTGAGGACGAAGCCCAACTCTCTTTGAGGTTTCGCTTGTAATGTGGTTTCCTGGCAGTTCTCCCTTCACCAGTATCCCAAATTCGTGAATATTAATCAGTGCACGCTTCGTGTTCGATTAATTGCCTCTGAGCCTAACTTGCGTTCATGCTTAATGGACGAAGGGCTAACTGGTGTATGTGGTGCCTAATCACGTATTGAAAACCCTAAGTTGATTTTCGCTTAGTAAATTGAAATAGGGTTGGATTAAGTGGTTGACTGTTAGGGACGAATTCTCCATAACCCAGGATAAGAGAATGGCTTCTGAATCAGAGGAAACAACCCGTTTTTAATATTAGTAGTTTCGTATTCCAGTTTACTTGTTCTGCTCTTTAATCACAAAACAAACACTTCCCCCCCCATCGTTACTGTTACTGCAAGTATATTATGAACATTTAGCTTGTCACTGCTCATTGGGAAACGACCTAGGATCACTTCCTAGTTATTGCATTTTCATGTTTATTTGATTCGGGTACGGCCTCGATCACTCCTCTAATAACATTGGAGTCTGGAGGAACTCATTTAAGTTGTCTGCATCTATCTTGATTAAATGGCCTCTTATTTTAGCACATTTAGGAGCTTGATCTGCTAGGCTATAGAAATTGGCATAAAATTCCTTAACCATTGCCACATCTATGCTTCCTTCCTGAAGGTTGGCGAGACATTTGTGCAGGTTTCGCCTCTCCAATTCTATTTTAAACTCATCAAATTCAGAATGATAAATTTACACATTCCTTTCCGGAAGGATCCTTCGGTCTAAGATTATCGATATATCGGTTCTAGGCTTCCTCTCAGTGAAATCTCCTGTTATCATTTTGATCCTGTGGTCTAGAATCACCATTCTTATGTTTCTTAGAGGCCATCTGCATATAGACAAACCAAACAATTAATCAGGACACAGTTATTCAAAATTTTAAAAAAAAACTAAAAAAGACACTGGCCGCTTAGCGGGACAAAATTCGCTTAGCGGGCCTTCATAAAAGACACACACCCGCTTAGCGAGACATGGGTCGCTTAGCGGGCTTCACAAAAAATGAAACTGGGCTTAGCGACACAGGAGTGCCGCTTAGCGGAAAATGCTAAGTTACAGTGTCTGCAAAGTTGGCTTAGCTGGCAAGGAGCCCACTAAGCCTAAGGTTAGCTGCATGGATTTGCGCTTAGCCAAGGATAAGCTGTGCTTAGCGGCATTAAACTGAGCAAAAATTTCACTAAGTTATAGGAGAGTAGCGAGTGAAGCTCGCTTAGCTCAGCTGATGTCGCAACCAATTGCGCTTGGCTCAGGAATGCTTGGCTTAGCGCGCGGCTATCACAAAAAAAATGGTTAAGTTACCTGGGCTTAGCGATTCCGCCTCGCTTAGCCACAGGTAGTTCAGCAAGAGGATGAGTGTTCATCCTCAAAAGATGAACTCGCTTAGCGCGGTACGTGTGCTTAGCGAGTTCTTCAGATAATGCTTATATACAATGTGTATTGATGAACTCGCTTAGCGCAACATGCTTGCTTAGCGAGTTCATCGCATTTTCCATAAAATGCAAAAAACATAGCTCGTTTTCTTGCACTTTTCAAGCCTCTAAAAGGCATATCAGACATGCAATGCGTGCGCCATACTCAATTCAGTATACAAGCGTACATAGCCCTAATCTTAAACTAATTCTAGCAAAACGTAAAAACCCTAAAAAATCTATAGCTACAGTTAAAGTCTTCTACCCTAGAGTTAAGACATGCAAAAGAGAAAAAGGATCAAGGAACTTACTTGGATGGTGTATGATTGATGCTTCAAAGTCGAAAATGCACAAAGAGAGTACAAATGCAAAATGTGCAAATTTTTGGAGAGAGAGAATGCAGATGCGAGGTTTCTGTAATCTGGAAAATGTGAGTGTAACTGCTGTTACACTCACTTAAGCAGTTTTTTGATACTTTCGCTTAGCGGACCGTTGCGCTAAGCGAGCAAGAGAGACGTTTGGTTTCTCAACTAGGCTCGCTTAGTGAACACGTGCGCTTAGCCGACGTTTCAAACTTGAAAAAAAAAATTTTTTTGAACAGAAACTCGACTTAGCGCGAGAGTATGTCTGCTTAGTGAGACCTGCAGATTAGAAAAGCTTCAACTCTCGCTAAGCCTGGCCCTGGCCAGCTTAGCTAAAATGATGCATCTTAAGTATAGAGGAGCACGCGCTTAGCTGAGAGGTACTCGCTTAGCACTCATATTGCTGCAAAGAATCTTGCTTAGCTGCCATGACTGGCGCTTAGCTTCATCGACCTTAGTTATGGCCGTAAGGAATTGCGCTTGGCGACAATAGGCCCCGCTTAGCCACGGATAAGTTGTCGCTTAGCGATCAGGTTGAAGCTTAGCTGAATTCAGATCAAATTGAAGCTAGCTTAGCTCAACCTTGGCCAGCTTAGCAAACCAAATCAGCCTCAGATGCAAGGGTTGGGCGCTAAGCGCGTGAGACTCGCAGCTTAATGCATGAACAGAGATGTGTTTAGCGTGAGGCTTGCGCTTAGCGAAAGGAATATTTTTTTAGAAAATGTTTTCTAAGTTGTTTTTCAATCCTTTTTCCAAGAAATTGAAACCCTTATGTTAAACATTCAAAGGTTGGCTGATATACTCCTATGTACAGATTATATAGCAAGTTCCAATTGATTAAATGCAGGAAAAACAAAGATAACAAAAATTAAAACTGGGTTGCCTCCCAGGAAGCGCTTCTTTAACGTCATTAGCTTGACGCATAGCTTACTACCTTTAAGGTGGCATGAAAGTCACAAAGAACACATCTTCCATGAAGTTTCGCCTTTTAGCTAGAAATTTCATGAACTTCATATAATCTGGAAGGAAATTCCAAATCATTTCAAGAAAGGTGTTAGTTATTAAAGAAAGAATGGCACTTAAGGTTTCCTCATGCTCTCCTTGCCTTCCCTTCTTGTCAATCAGCTGATGAGGAAGGTTATTGCTTTGGAGAATATTTTCTTGTTGGTTTTCTACCGTTGAGTACTTCTCCCATTGTTGTTGTGCTTGTTCCTCATCTTTCTCCTCATCTTTTTCTCTTGACTCATGCTCTTGTACAAGGCTTTTCTTTTGAGCTTCAACCTCTACAAAGGATTTTTCTTGTCTGACCATAAATTGAGTCACTACTTCTACCAGCTCACCAACTTGGATTTCTACACTTTGGAGTGCTCGTTGAGTTGATTTAGTTGTTTCCATGAATTGCATCAACAATTTATCCAGATTGGATCCTCTTTTTGCTTCATTTTGATGGTAAGGTTGTAACTTTGGTCCCCCGTGAAAGTTTTCTATTGAGTAGCTCTTACCAAAATGAATTTCATGATTTTTCATTGAATTTTTATTAGCTTTTGAGCTAGCATGGTATGCCATGAATTCTTCAAACACACTTTCAAGATTAGGAGTTCTTTCTTCTTCATATTGATTGTAAGGACTTAACTCCTGTTCCCACTCTTGATCGTGTGCCATCAAGATATTCATTTCACCCCTTAAAAAGCTCCAAATCTCATGGACCTAAATCATCTGCAAAAGATTTGCTATGTATACAAAGCACTCACAAGAGTAGCAGTCATCAAGTCAAGAGAAAAACAAACATAAACAAAAACAAAAATTCACAAAAAGAATAACAAATAAAGACTAGACACCTAAAAACGAGCTAGCTTCCCAAATAAAAAGAAGTTCCCCAGCAACGGCGCCAAAAACTTGTTCACAACCGGCAAGTGTACCGGATCGTACAAGTAGTATAAAATGGTAAGAACCAAGTATCGAACTCTTGGGAAACTTGTGTTATCTGGGAAGCTATTTCGATAAATAGGCGTCAGGTATGAAAATATGACTGTGGTTATGAACAAGTTTTTAAACTATCTAGGCAAAAAGAAAGAAAATCACGCAAGAAAAATATTGTGTAAAAACAAGTAGAGAATGCATTGGTCTTCCTCATAGGTTCTTGATGATAAAAAGGATGTTCTCTATTTAACAATGCTCATGCATTCCTATGTTGTCTCCTGGACTGCTAGACCCCGATTCCTCATGATAGCCTAGCCTAGTCCTGATCAAGCCTCGTCCACAGATTCCTCTTGTAAGACTAAACTCAACCAAGACCGCATTAAGACACCCATACACAACTAAGTTCTTGTACCCCGATTCCTCGTGATAGCACAACAACTTAGTCCCGTACTATCAAGGACTTTAGAATCAGACCAGTTACCACTGTTAAATGACCCTAACAAAGCATGCATCTACGTGATCAATGTAAAAGCACACTGGAATGAAAAGCTGATACCACAGAGAACACACAAAACATCATTACATAGATAGAAATATATTTACATCAGGTACCTACAGGGAAGATCCAACAGAGGATTTAGCTTTCCATAGTCCAGAAACCTCCTTTACAACAAAGAGAAGAACAAGATGAGAGACTGCAAAAACACAAGTGGTGAGGATGTCTCCTTCACCTCTAGGATCTCACAATCACTCACAAACTCATCTCAAGCTCTCAGAACGGCTTTCGCTTCGAACGAGCGTCTTTGCAGATCTTCACTCAGCAAAATCTCTTAGAACTCTCTGGAACTTGGACCTTTCTTTCTCTATAACTTTCTAAACATGCAAAAGCTTCCAAGGCCAGACTCTCGTGCATGCAGAGGCTTCTTCAAGAAAAATGCCAAACTCCCTTTGCAAATCTGATTTCAAGCTTAAATAGGTGGCCTTGTTTGTGCTCGTGGGCTTAGTGCAGATCTGGATCGCTTAGCGCGCATATGTGGATTTTGGCTTAGCGCGCTTCTTTCGCTTAGCGGATGAGCTGAAGCGGTGCGCTTGATGACCTGGAACGGTGCGCTTTGCGAACTTGACAACTCATCTTCTTCTGGATTCTTCCTTGTGCTTAGCCACTGAAGGTTGCGCGTAGCGAATTCTCGCTAAGCTAGCAGCTTTGCTTAGCGAAAGAGTGAAAAACAACACTTTGCCAAAGTTTCCTATTTAACCTGAAATTGAGAGAAATTGATTATTAAACACACAAAATATAAGTATAAATTATCTATTACCTATATTTAACAAAAATTAATTATAGTATTACTAAACAACCATAAATTGGGAAAGTTTGATACAATATACACAGGTTTTATACACAAAAGTTAGTCGTATTCATCGACTAACACTAAGCGCAACAACCTGGCGCTTAGCTCGAAGGCACATAAAACATTTTTTTCTGCAGAATAGGCTTAGCGCACAGCTACACTTAGCCTAAGTCTACAATTTTAGAAACAGTAGAGGACTGGAGCTTAGCGTTGCATGTTGGCGCTTAGCTCAGCCTCGACAGAGAAACACTTAGGCTTAGCGCACAGGCGCGCTTAGCCTTATTACAAAGGGAAAGAAACAGAACCTAAGTGGCGCTTAGCTCAGCAAGCTGGGCTTAGCACCTGAACTACTCTGAGTATCTCAGTATACTATTGACGCTTAGCGCACAGGCGCGCTTAGCGTCTGCATCATTTTGGTTCAACAGCCACGATGAACACGCTTAGCGCGACATGGTCCGCTTAGCGCGATCATCAAAAATCCTAAAAAAATTTAACAGTTGCGATGAACAGGCTAAGCGCAGCAGGCATGCTTAGCACATTCATTGCAATTCCCCGAAATACACACAGCAGTTTTCACCCCTTTCAGCCACATTGCCCCTAATGGGCTTCTACACTACCTAAAGTTCTAAAATACTTAACCCTAATACTAAGTAACCTAACCTAACAACAATACTAGTCACTAAAACTATGAATCAACTATCCTAAGGTTTGAAGCATGAAAAGTAAAAATAGAAATGTGCTAACTTACTTGGATTGTCTTTGAAATGAAGCAAGAATGATGCAGAGAAGCAGTACACAAGCAACAAAATGCAAAAGAAATGCTCAAAGATGAGAGGTTGCAGAGGTTTAGGTGCAAAGGTAGCAACCCAAGTGCCTCTACCTTTTCTTTTAAAAAAATTGAATTTCGTATGGCACGCTTAGTGTGCAGCTACGGTTAGTGTGCCAACGTGACGTTTGAGTTTAAAATACTAGCGCTTAGCCTAGCCTTGTGCTAATCCCAACTTGAAGTTGTATAGTCCTGTAAGCATTTGGGGTTTAGCGCGACAGGCGGCGCTAAGCGTCTTTTGCAACACCAAAAATCTTTCTGCAATATGCGCTTAGCATAACATCAAGCTTCAACTTATAGTGAGTGATTCAGGCTTAGCGCCACTACCTGCGCTAAGCACACATCCAATGATTTCAAAACAGAACGATGTTGGCGCTTAGCGCATCCTTTCTCGCTAAGCTCAGCTTGAAAGGTCAGCTTACAGAATGAATCTGGGGCTTAGCGTAGGATGGCACACTTAGCGCAGCTAAAATAAATTTTCACAGAGAGGAAGTGGCGCTTAGCACATCATCCACGCTAAGCCCACTGCTTAAGGTGCAACTTACAGTGAAGATGTTGGGCTTAGCACAGCGATGTGCGCTTAGCTGAACCATTGAGCCAATCAATCAGGGGCCTTTGTGCTTAGCGTGTGAAGAAATGCCTTTTAGGGCAAGGTCTGTGCTTAGCAGATAAGCAATCTAAAAATTTTTCTAAGTTATTTTCTGCTTATCTCTTCACACATAATTCAAAAACCCTTTTTGCTCATTACTAAGCAAGCTGAAATAAATCACAATCACAAGCAAGATGTATTAACTACATGCAAGAAATAAAAATGGAGATAGAGAAGGGAAAGAAAATCTAGGTTGCCTCCCAGTAAGCGCTTCTTTAACGTCACTAGATTGATGCATCATCCTGTTATCCAGGATCCAATAAAGTTCCCACTTCAAGGACCTTCTTCTCAGGTCATCTTTCCTCTATCACATGAACTTTAAAACAAACATTCCGGTCAAGTGGCTCTTTATCTTCATGAAATAGATCAAAGCTGATTTTTTGATCTTCTATACCCATTTGCAACATCTTCTTTCCCATATCTATTACACAGCTTGCAGTAGACATGAATGGGCGGCCAAGAATGTGAGGAATATCAACATCCTCTTCCATGTCTATCACCACAAAATCAGCTGGAAATATAAGGTGCTTCACCTTCAGCAAAACATCTTCAATTACTCCATACGGTCTTGTGATGGAGCGATCAGCTAACTGGAGGGTCATTTGTGTAGGTATTATCTCTATCTCTCCAAGTCGTCGGAACATGGAGAGAGGCATTAAGTTGATACTAGCTCCCAAGTCTATGAGAGCTTTTCCTACAACAACCTCACCATTGGAGCAGAGTATCATGACAACTCCCGGATCTTTGTGCTTAGGTGGAAAAATGCATTGAATCACAACACTACAATTGCCTTCCACCACAATTCTATCACTATGAATGTACCGGTTCTTCTTTGTCAGCATATCTTTTAAAAATTTGGCATAGAGGGGCATTTGTTGAAGTGCTTCTCCAAAGGGTAAAGTAATTTCCAGTTTCTTGAAGATATCAAGAAATCTAGCCAAATGTCTTTCTTTCTTTTTCCGGGAAGGTACCAAAGGATAAGGTACTTCCTAGCCTTCATTTGGAGTAGTATCCTTCTTCTTTTCAGTGTTTGCCTCACTCTTGCCTATCCTCATCTCATCATCAACAAGTTTCTCTTTTTGTTTTTCATTTTTCAACTTTTTTTCCTTTTCTTTATCTTCTTCTTTTATTCTTTCTTTTTCTTTCTCTTTTATTGGCGTCTCTTCTTCCTTATCATCTTCAACCTCCTCATTAATCTCTTCAAGTTCTACAAAATCAGAAACGGGTTCAAGTGCTGGCTTAGGTGCCAACTGTTGTTTATGTTCCTCCATCTTCTTCTCAGCTTCACTCTCATCCACATGGATTGCCCTTTTGCTGCTAGTCATCACAGCTTTACACTCCTCCTTGGGATTTTTCTCTGTATTAGTTGTAAAACTGCTTGATGATTTATCCGCCAATTGTTTTGCAAGCTGTCCCACTTGGACCTCCAGATTCTTTATGGCAGACTTTGTGCTCTTCTGGTTGGACATAGAAACCTGCATGAACTAAGCTAGAGTCTCTTCCAGCTTCGTTGTGCCATCATAGAGACTAGGCCTTGGTGGATGGTCCACCTTGATCTCTATTGAATTGATTTCTTGGTGGTTCCACCATTGTCCCCGCTGTTGATTGTATTGCTGGCCATGTTGGAATCTAGAAAATCCTCCTGCATTAAAATTGTTTCTGGGCTGATTTCCCATGTAATTGACTTCATGAGTGGTTTGTTCTTCAATACGGATACAACATCCAGATTCATGAGCTCCCCCACAGATGGTACATCCTACAACCTACAAAACAGAAGCATGTGAAGTATGTGCAAAATGAATTTGAGTTGGCAACTTACTTAATGTTTCAGTCAATGCCTCAAGTTGCTTAGACAACAACTTATTTTGTGCCAACAATGCATCTTGGGAAGTTAGCTCCAATAAACTCTTTTTAGTAGGAGTGTGAGCTCTATCTCTCAAAATAGCAATGTCACTTGCAGCCATATTTTCAATGAGATCCATGGCTTCTTTAGGGGTCTTCAATTATATTTTCCCACCTGCAGAAGCATCCAATAGCTGCTTGGACTGCGGTCTTAACCCATCTATAAAAATGTTGAGCTGTATCGGTTCTGTGAATCCATGAGTGGGAGTCTTTCTCAATAAACCATAGAATCTTTCCAAGGCCTCACTCAAAGATTCATCGGGAAATTGATGAAAAGAAGAGATGGCGGCTTTTCCTTCTGCAGTCTTAGACTCAGGAAAATATTTCTTGAGAAATTTCTCCACAACCTCATCCAATGTCTTAAGACTACTGCCTTTAAATGAATGAAGCCATCTCTTAGCTTCTCCCGATAAAGAAAATGAAAACAAGCTCAATCGGATTGCATCTTCAGGCACTCCAGCCAACTTGATAGTATTGCATATTTCTATGTAGGTGGCTAAGTGTGCATATGGGTCTTCATTTGGTAAACCATGAAGCAAATTATTTTGAATTAGCTGAATCAATGATGGTGGATATGTAATGGTTTGTGCTTGAACTTCTGGTTGAGCAATGCTAGTGAAAAATTGTGGCACATTAGAACTTGAATAATCTTCCAGTGTGACTCTTCTTGGCTCTTCAGCCATGATGTGGTCTTTGATATGATCTAAATGAGAATGTCCCGCAATAGGAAAACTGGAAGATGCCTCAGAAGATTGAGGTTCTTCCTTTGGAATTGCTACTGCTTCTGAATCCTGCAAAAAATTTCTAATTCTCTCTTGATTATGCCTTCTACAAGTGGCGTTAATCTCCAAATCAATGGGGATAAAATCACCTGCAGTAGATCTTCTTCGCATACAAGAAAATAGAACAACACTTATCCAGTTCAAAAGAACAATGAATGTGCTATAACTACTGTGTTAGTCAAAAGAATCAATAAATCAAAGAAAGCAAAAATAAAGCAATGTTGCACAACTAAACTAAACTCTACTAACAGCTTAGTTCCCCGGCAACAGTGCCATAAATACTTTGTTGGATTTCCCCTGCGGTTGCTTTTTGTTCCACTTTTTTTAGTTCAAATATATTCAAGGGAAATCCAGTTTGTCGGAAAGTGCATTGGATCGTCAAGTATTTAAAAATTAAAATGGATGAATTCGAGTATCGAACACAGGGAACTAATGTTAGCCTGAATTAAGTTCAGAAATGAAGCATTGTTGAGAGAACATGTATGATTGATAATTTCAAACAAAATTTAAACTAACTTTTACGCCAAGAAACTATAAAATGCAAAGTAAGTAAAAGTGACAGCTGTAGGTAGAAATGTTGGGTCTTTCTAACAAACAATTTGATGCATATAAATATATTTCTCTAATCAATCATGCTCTTGTGTTTTATGCTGTAGTCCAAATTACTAAACCTCGATCCCTCGTCAGACCGAATCAATCCAAGTTTCATCCTCAGATCCCTCTTATTGGACTAGGCCCAATTGAGACAGCCCTCTTAGGTTTAGACTAACTCAAACTGAGTTTCATCCATTGATCCCTCTTGTAAGACTAGACTCAGCTCAAGCAGCTTACAAAAGTTTAGCCTAATTTAGCCTAAGCTTCGTCCGCAGATCCCTCTTGTAAGACTAGGCCTATACTAAACAGCAATATTGTAACAACATAATTAAAACCAAAAATCAATCCGTAGATCCCTCTTGTAAGACTAAGTTTCAATCTTGCTTCAATCAAGTTCTAAGGCAACAGTACATTTCCCAATGCTAAAGTCACCTAACTATGCACACAAATGGATGATTAGACCAAAAGCATACAAACATTAAGCATTGAACACAAAAAACATAATGAATTAGATATTAGGTATTTACATCAGTTGCTCATTAGAAATCCCCAACTAGGGTGTTTAGCCAGCCATTACAGAAGAAACCCTAACAATAATAAGCTTACAAAACCTAGGTATCTCTGCAAAAGCTACTCCTCTTACTGCCTCCAGAGCTCTTTTCCCGAAATAGGCACTGTGGTGTCTATGGAATTCTGTGCCTTGGGCATTGTACCATAATTCTACACAAGACAGGCTTTAAATAGGCTCTGAATTCACGACGTTGCGCTTAGCGCCACCCTCACGCTTAGCGCGAATAAGTGGGTTCGGGCTTAGCGCCAGTCGTGTGTTGAGCCTGGCTGAAGACACCTGCTGCGCTTAGTGCATTGATCTCGTGCTTTGCGCATGGCCTTGATGCTGATGCCCTACCAGATTCTTCTGTCGCACTAAGCACGATGAAGCTGCGCTTAGCGATGGATGCACGCTTAGCCCACTAATGAGCTAAACTCAACTAACACTTTTGGCACTTCATGACTTAGCCTCTTTTTCACCTAAAATTGCACATATTTCATCATTAAATCCAATGGACATATTCTAGAGACAACTTTATCCATAAAAAAAAATTTATTTACAAAAATCACTAAAAGATAACCATAAATTGGGGAACTATACAAGTTTTGGAAAATGTTTTCTATACAAAAGTTAGTCGTATAAGACAACTAACACACACCTTGGAATCCCTCACCCTTGTGTTCAAGATTCTCACAAGCCAAGAGACAAACAGCCTCTTGATTACAACTGAGTTTATTAGATGTACAAAATGATTTCTCTCCTTTAGAGTAGATAATACAAATTGAAGTTCCTAGAAGAATTCTCAATAGATTTGCAAGTGTTTGGCCAATAGTTATTTAGAAAGCATTTGACAATTAAGTTCTCTTAGAAAAATATTTTTTTTTTGAAGTCAAACATATATATACATATATATATATATATATATATATAGGCCCATTGTGCCTTTTCAAAATAGTTTGAAGAGATGTGTCTTTTCAAAACGTTTTTCTGAAATTTTCTCACTGGTAATCGATTATAGATTTCTGGTAATCGATTACAAGATTTAAATTTCAAATTTCAAAAACCCTTTTTGAAAAGCTCATTTATAATCTATTTTTGGTAATCGATTACAATACCTGGTAATTGATTACCAACACCTTTGAGCTGTTGAAAATAATTGTTGAGGCCAAAACTTATCAACCAGTGTGAGATTCTTTTAACAAATAAACTAAGGCCTTATCTTTTTCTTGATCTTGTTTGCTTGACCTTGAATTAATCTTGAAGCAATCTCTGTTTGCATAACCTTGAATGTTTCTTGAAGCAATCTTGTTTGCTTAACCTTGAATGTTTCTTGAAGCAATCTTGTTTGCTTATACTTTGGCATCATCAAAAACCTGTATACATACATTCACAATGCTTCATTTGGAGTTCTGTAGCATCCTATAGTGTTGCACAAGGAAGATAGGTCAAGTATGCACAAAATCCGAAAATAAGCAACAATTACCAATGAAGTCCAGTTATTTGCCTAAGACCAAAACTGAGTTAAGGTGAGAAAATAAGAGTCAAATTAGAGGTCAAATAAGCTAAGAAGAATAGGAAAATACTAAACTATAAATTCTCAATTGTTAGACTATTGGCAAGCGTACCAATGTCGTTGCAGGTTACAAATTATATAAAAGAGATAGTCTCCATAGGGACTTGAGTTACTCAATGTATCAAGATGAAAGTAAATAGATCAATGGATATATATACAACAGATTTGATCGAAGTTTCATGGGTTTAACAAAAGAACAGTATATAGCATAAAAGTCGTAAACATGTAAAATTATGAAAATAGAATAAAATGAATTTAATTAATTCAAGAGAAGTGTAGGATTGGAGTTCATCATTTATATCTTTAGTATCTAAATAAAATTAATACATATGAATCATTTTCCAACATATCTAAAGCACACGTTAGATGACCTCGAATCAATTCCTCGCATATAAGAATCCTAAGAATATTCCAGCATTAGAATCATAATCTCGTGTGATTCATAATCAAAATGTGATGCTCTATTTCTAGCAATGTAACGTAAAGAGTGAATTCGTTCAGTTCAAATTCTAAGAGTTCTTTCCAACCAAACTTAAAATCCAATTTCATGAAACTAATGATCAAATAGAATCAAGCATTAAGAACATAATGAAATCACCAATAATGAGTAGAAAAGATTCATATATATAAAATATCAAAATAGATACATCAGGGTATAAAGAGTACATCCAATCCTATGAAGAAACTTTTTTCCAGCTCCAGCTGGATCTTTTTCTCTCTTCTTTCTCTTCCTCATGCTATTCTTGCTCTTGTTTTGTATGGTTTTTCTGTTGTTTTTGCTCTAGTTTTAACTTCTACTCGAGCTTTTGATCCAAGCGGTGATAGTAAAACTCTCCCAGGCGAGTAGATAACTTCATGCTGAAGGAATGTCAGTCGCCCAGGCAAGTGATGGCTAGCCCAGGAAAGTTCACCCTAAAACTCCCCTGTTATGCATGCAGGCTCGCCCAGGTGAGCTCTGATTAGCCCAAGCGAGCAACAGAGGACTTCACCTCTTCATAATGACCCTCAACACTCTTCAGCTTGGCTCTATTTCTAGTTTGAACAAATGAACAACAGAACATAAGAGAGGCATGGATAAATCTTCCATATTGTAAACAAAAACACTTATAAATATACAATATATAAAACAACTAGAATTAAAGGATTTTTATAAGAAAACTATAAAAATCAAAAGCTATGGGCTAACATTCTAATCCCCATAATAACTAAAACATGACACTTATCAACTCCCCTCAACTTAGAATATTTCTTGTCCTTAAGCAAAGTATAGAAAGAAAACTACGAATAACAATAGTATAAGTATAATATAAAAATGCTTCAATATTTCTACACCAAAAACTATGAATATGATTTGCAAAGAATCAACCTCCAAAGTGACCAAAACAACATTTTTCAAACACTCAACAATGAGAAATAAAAGCACAAAGATAAAATTCAGAAAACCAAATGAGATCAAGATCAATTCGCATTTTGTTTATAAAGAAAATTAGAGAAAACACCTGATTTACTCAAATCGAGGGAAACTTTTCAAAAATGTATAATTCTCACACAGACAAGTGTTTCATCTCAATTCCAACACTGATACATCATAAATCAATTTTGCAATTCATTTCTCATCAAATCAAATATAAAATACATAATCATCATGGATCATTAGGACTTTTAGGGTTGGGCCTGTCTTGAAAGAAATCTTGGTTTTTCTGGATATTCAAAAATACCTTGAGAATAGGAAAGCAAAAATAAAAACAAACTAGCAACTCAAATGAATCATCACTTCCTATCTCTTCCTTTTTCAACTTAGTCATCAATACTTCTTATACCAACATCCCAACTTATAAAATTTACAACAACTGTATAGTTTAGAACATAATGTACACAATTCATACATTTATTTATATACGAAGAACTTCTTTCCTTTTTCTTTTTCTTCTTTTTATATACTATAATTAAATATTTAATCTATATGAATAACAACATTTAAATACAAAGTATTTACATCACATTAGCCACCAAATGATAAAAATCCCCAACAACACACCTTTGCTCTCCTAACCTAAGGTAAGGTAGGAAACTTTTATCCTAGGTTAGTGTTCAAACAAAATATCAAGTATTTGGTGTCGCAACCTACCCTTCGGCGGGAGGGCGACGCGAGACTCGCGGGATGCGTGTTCCACGAAAGGAATACGCGCGGAGTCGCCACCAACGTTTATTTGAGGAAAACGTCGGAAAAACCGGAAAAGACGCGATCTACGAACTTTTAGTGAAAGGTTCGGGAGTTGTATTTACGCACGGGGAAGGTATTAGCACCCCACACGTCCGTCCCAAGGGACGGCAGCCTTTAATCGAATGTGCAAACATGACTTTGATTTTTTATGTTCCCTTTTTATGTTCTTATATCCTTTTATACCCTTTTTATATTTTTTCCTTTTTGTGGTCGACAAGGGTGTTTCCCTTTGCTCCTACGTATTCCTCAATTGCGATGAGGAAATCAGACCTACGTAGTTCTTTCGGAACAAAGTGTTTGGTTTAAGTTATTTTTGTCTTTTTTGCAAAATATGTTTTTATTTGAACAAAAGGTCATTTAAGGTGTTGAACCATTAAACGGTCTTTTGATTTTGAAAGGGGAGAAACGTTAAGGCATTGGACCATTAACGATTTCTTGTTTTTGAAAGGAGAGAAACGTTAAGGCATTGGACCATTAACGATCTCTTGTTTTTGAAAGGAGAGAAACGTTAAGGCATTGGACCATTAACGATCTCTTGGGGTGGTCGACAAAAGCGGGGCTTTTGCTCCTACGTATCCTCAATGAGGAACTCAGACCTACGTAGTTCTTTCTTATCAAGTGATTCTTTTTTACTTAAGTGGTGGTCATTTTAAGGCGTTGGACCTTAAAAATGATCCATTTTACTTAGTGAGGAATTGAAATGACAAACTTCAAAAGCCTATTTTTGTGGACGAGCTTGACTAGGCGAGTTGATTTTAGCCTTAGTTTCACTTTAGTTATTAATCAATTCGATTAAGAATGAGAAATCCCAAAGAGAAAACGTCCGATTGATTTTCCGCTTTATTTTACTAAAAGATGTCTTTTTGATTATTATATTATTTTCTACCTCTTTTTGATTTCCAACGTGGTTACGGCACGACCGAACGGTCGGAATTTATTTTAACCGAAGTTAACGGATAATACAATTCAAACGTTCGGTGGAAATTTATTTTATTTTTAAGTTAAGCGAGAAATGACTTAAGTAAAATGGCTTAAGCACGTCAACAGGGGGTATAAAAAGTAAACAAAATGAGAATAAAAATGCACGAAACACAATGTGGACCACTACGGGTACATAGAACGAATCGAAAAGCTTGGTTCGAGGTACTTACC
Organism: Glycine max; assembly: GCF_000004515.6. Classification (NCBI taxonomy): domain Eukaryota; kingdom Viridiplantae; phylum Streptophyta; class Magnoliopsida; order Fabales; family Fabaceae; genus Glycine; species Glycine max. The sequence goes on along the minus strand of NC_016091.4, from coordinate 23,355,884 downwards.
CGTTGAAGATCGAAGAACGATGAAGAACGAATGAAGAACGTCGAAGAACGGTTGAAACCTTTGCGAGATTCCTCACAGAAAACGTTACGGAAACGTTTCGGAAGCGCCTCGGCTTAGATTTTCTTCACGGAAACAATTTTTCCAAGCAAATTCGAAAGAGAGAGAAGTGCCTAAGGGGCTGGACCCCTTCCTTCTTCATTTCCTCCCCTATTTATAGCAAAATAGGGGAGGTGGTTGCCGCCCAGCTCGCCCAGGCGAGCTCAGCTCGCCCAGGCGAGCAGGGTTGCTTCCTCCAGAAGCAACCGCCTTCTGGAGGAATCTTCTGGAGGGCCCAAATGGGCCTGGGTGCTATTTGCACCCCCATTTTTACTAAGTACACCCCCCTCTGCTGTTTTTTGGTGATTCTTTTTTCGTAAAGTTACGGAAACTTACGAATTTCGTAACGATACTTGTTTTCTTTCCGTAATGTTACGGAACCTTGCGGATTACATAATCATCCCCTTTTTGACTTACGGAATGTTACGGAACCTCACTTAATTATGCAACGATGCTTCCATTTGATTTCCGGTGTGTCACGGAAACTTACGGATTGTGCATCAATATTTTTTTGGTTTTTCGGCATGTCCCGGAATTTCACAAATTGCCTAATGATGGGTGCCAAGCACCTCACGAGGACCAAAGAATGGTCGCACGTCATCGAGCAAAGGTCCCCGGACGAAATTAGGGTATGACATTTGGCTTGAAGGGTTTGCAAATGGTAAAACAAATTACATTGGGATAGCTTTTTGGCCAATGGCTTCAAATGTATAAGAAAGAAAGAATGCCTAAATCATATCCATGCATCATATGTTATGACAATTAGAAATTCATGCAAAATCAACTATAAAAAATATCAATGAGGACACTCAATGTAAAATTTGCGGTTGCACACAGTCACTATGGCTTAAGGCTTGTTTCCAAGTTCAAATCAAATTGGTGTTTTGAAAGTTGTTCTTCATCAAGTCCATGCAAAAAGATCTAAATTCATTTGGTATTTGGGAAATCCATTCATTTTTTTTTTCATTCTCAATGTTTCCAAAAATCACTTTGTTGTGTTCTGATTCAATTCAAAAACAAGTTTCAAAATCACTAGCTGCTGATTCTTTCTAAAACATGTTATGTCCAAAATTTTTTTTTGTTTAAGTCCCAGAAAGAGTTATATATATATATATATATATATATATATATATATGTGTGTGTGTGTGTGTGTGTGTGTGTGTGTATATATATATATATATATATATATATATTCTACAACTACACTAATAGAACAAAATTACAAACACATTAAAAAATAGATAACATAAAAAACATGACGCAAACACTAGAATATTTAAAACACAATTTCACACCAAACATAGACATATTTAAAACTATAACTCAACCTACAAATTGAAACATATACATTCAAAAGCATAATTTTCCAATAAAGACTCATAAGTAAAGTTAAAAAATATAATTCAGAAACATAAGACATAAGATTCAGGTGACACAATTTAAGACAAAGTTTAGAAACACTGGGTTGCCTCCTAGAAATGATTCTTTAACGTCTTTTTAGCTAGATGCCCTTGTTATGGCTTAGGCTTCCTGCAATTGGACAATAGTGGTGAGCCTCTTAACATCACTACTCAAGTAGTGTTTGATTCTGCTGCCATTCACAATCCATGTCCTTTTTGTGCCTGGATCCTCCAATACAACAACTCCATGTGGCATGACTTCATTGATGATGAATGGTCTAGACCACTTAGATTTCATCTTACCTAGAAACAATCTAAATCTATAATTAAATAACAAAACCTATTGTCCATGCTAAAAATTCCTTTTCAAAAGCTTTTTATCATGATAAACTTTAGCTCTTTGCTTATAAAGCTTGGAATTTTCATAAGCTTGAAACCTTAATTCCTCCAATTGATGAAGTTGTAGCTTCCTATGTTCACCTGCTGCATTTAGATCAAAATTCAAAATCTTCAATGCTCAATAGGCTTTGTGCCCCAACTCAATAGGTAAGTGACAAGTTTTGCCATAGATAAATTGGAAGGGAGTCAGTCCTATAGGACTATTGTATGCACACGTAGCTTTATCTAATTTTTGAGACTAGTCCTTCCTTGACTGAGCAACTATTTTCTCCAGAATCTTCTTGACTTCCCTATTAGAAACTTTAGCTTGCCCAATGGTCTAGGGATGGTAAGGTGAGGCTACCTTGTGTCTGACACTATAGTGTTGGAGAACTTTCTTGAGTTGGATGTTATAGATATGAGATCCTCTATCACTTATAAAGTACCCTAGGTGTCCCAAACCTTGAAAAGATATTTTTATTCAGGAAGCGAATAATGGTCTTTACATTTGCATGTTGAACAACTATTGCTTCCTCCCATTTGGTTACATAGTCCACAACCAATAGAATGTATTCATTTGAGTAAGATGATGGCAATGGACCAATGAAATATATCCTCCAGTAGTCAAAAGCTTCAACCTCTAGAATGTTCTTTGACAATTATGACACCTGTGGACATATTCATAAGCGTCCTTCCACAATGTAGGCCAATAGAAACCAGATTGAAGGACCTTGCAATGCTTGCTTCATCCTCTTAGTCTTGGACCTTGTCATAGGACCTCCAATTCCATGTAAAGGATCATTAGACGGGCTGGTTGCACCTCTATCATTGTTGTTGTTGTTGTGGACCCCTATTTGAAGGACCTCCATAAGAGTTGTTAGAAGGACCTGCAAAAGAAGGGTTAGTGGGACCAGAATATGAATTGTTATTTTGCTTCCTCCAGCCATAAGGCTGATCTGAACCTGGGCCACCTGTGTAGCCTTGATAATTTCCTTGAAAGTTTTGCTGAGGTCTACCTTGATTCTACAAGTAATGGGGCTCTTCTTCTTGTTGGCAATCACCAGGTACTGAATAATGACCATTCTGATAGTCACCACCACAAAAATCACATCTCCTAAATCGTTGAACTTGATGAGCTTGGTGTGTTTTCTGTGATCCACCTTGTTGAAATTGTTATAGAAGTTGGCCTATCTGTTTTCTTAAGGCCTCTATTACTAAGTCAAGATTTATTCTGAGCTAGAATTGCATTTTGAGTATCCAAATCCATTATACCTTTCCTTTGAACTGGAGCCCTACCATGGTGACTCTAATAACCACTTGTTGCAATGGAGTCAATGGTTACAATTCCTTCCTTAGGGCTCTAGGACATCATAGAATCTCTAGTCGAGGCATCAAGAATCATGTTTGTCAGAAGTCTCAAACCATGGTAGAAAATATGTAATTGTATAGCATCATCAAAACCATGGTTTGTGATGCAATCCTACCCCCCAAGGGCATTGGATAGAAGATTCCCAGAAGATTGGGCCAGAGCTGCTAAAGCCCTAGGGTTCTCATGAACCTCAGGGTAGATTTTTGAGCCCATGGGCCAAGGTTGGGTCCACTTGTCTTTGTAAATATTAGAATAGGTTTTCCTTCTTTTGGGCCTTGTATTTTGGCCATTCTAGTAGTATAGTGATGTAGCTCCATGTGGAGCTTGTAGGTTTTGGATCTTCTTCATCAATGGATTCCTTTGCTTCTTGAGGTCTGATTGCAGTGGAATGGAGAAGGAGAAAGATGAATGGACACGCCACTTCAAGTAGAAGATGAGTCAAGAAGAAGCTCACCACCATAGGAAGCCATGGATAAGAGCTTGAAGGTAGAAGAAGATGAATGAAGGGAGAGCAAGAGAAGAGCACGAAATTTAGTGCCTCTAAAGAAGTTTGAACTTTGAAGTTTAATTCTCAAATGATAAAAGTTGAAAAAATGCACACACATGACCTCTATTAATAGCCTAAGTGTCACACAAAATTGGAGGGAAATTTGAATTTCAAATTTCACTTGAACTTGAAATTGAATTTCTGGAGCCAAATTTTGGAGCCAAAACTTCACTAATTATGATTAGTGAATTTCAGTTATGGTTCAACCCACTAATCCGAGATCAATTCCAAGATTCTCCACTAAGTGTGCTTAGGTGTCATGAGGCATGTAAAGCATGAAGGACATGCACAAAGTGTGACTATATGATGTGACAATGGGGTGTAGTAAGCAAATGCTCACCTCCCCCTCTAAAATTAAATTGGATTGGGCTTCTACCAATTCAATTAAATTTATTTCCCAACACACACATCAAATATTCACTTAGTGCATGTGAAATTACAAAACTACCCCTAATACAAAAACTAGTGTAGGTGCCCTAAAATACAAGGGCTGAAAAATCCTATATTTCTAGGGTGCCCTACCTACATTATAGAGCCCTAAATACAAAGACAAAAAAATAATAAAATCCTAATCTAATATGTACAAAGATAAGTGGACCCAACCTTGGCCCATGGGCTCAAAAATCTACCCTGAGGTTCATTAGAACCCTTGGGCCTTCTTCAACAGCTCTAGCCCAATCCTCTTGAAGCCTCTTGCTCATGGCTCTGGTAACTGGTCCCTTCCTAGGGAGGATTGCATCATCCCCTCCCCCTTGAATAGGATTTGACCTCAAATCTGTCGGTTCCTCCTCCTCAATATCAACCCCACCTGCAAAAGGAATTAAATTAGAAATATTAAAAGTGGTACTAACTCCATACTTTTCTGGGAGGTCCAACCTATAGGCATTGTTATTGATCCTCTCCAAGACCTGAAAAGGTCTATTCCCTCTAGGGCTAAGCTTGGATTTCCTTTTAGTAGGGAATCTATCCTTCCTAAGATGGAGCCAAACCCAGCCCCCTTCATTAAGAACTAGCTCCTTTCTTCCTCTATTACCTTTAGTTGAATACACCTTTGTTTGGTTCTCTATTTGGTTCTTAACCTTCTCATGCAACTTCTTTACAAACTCTGACCTAGATTCCCCTTCTTTATGTATAAACGAAGTGTCAAGTTGGAGGGGAATGAGGTCTAAGGGTGTTAGGGGATTGAACCCATTGACAACCTCAAAAGGTGATTGCTTGGTGGTTCTATGAACCCCCCTATTGTAGGCAAATTCTATATAAGGAAGATACTCATCCCAAGACTTATGGTTGCCTTTCAGAAGAGCCCTTAAAAGGGTGGATAAAGACCTATTCACTACCTCTATTTTCCCATCAGTTTGTGGATGACAAGTGGTAGAGAAAAGAAGTTTGGTTCCTAGCTTAGCCCATAAGGTTTTCCAGAAGTGGCTAAGGAACTTAGCATCTCTATCTGACACAATGGTCCTAGGCAAACCATGGAGTCTCACAACTTCCCTGAAAAAGAGTTTTGAGATGTGGGAAGCATCATCTACCTTGTGGCATGGTATAAAGTGTGGCATCTTGCTAAACCTATCCACCACCACAAAGATAGAGTCTACACCTCTTTGGGTTCTAGGAAGCCCAAGGACAAAGTCCATACTAATGTCTACCCAAGGTGCAGAGGGGATGGGTAAGGGTGTGTATAGTCCATGAGGCATCACCCTAGACTTGGCTTGTAAACAAGCCACACACCTAATGCAATGCTTATGGACATCTTTCTTCATATGGGGCCAATAAAACTTTTCTTTGAGTAAGACAAGGGTCTTGTCTATCCTAAAGTGGCCCATGAGCCCACCCTCATGGCTCTCTTTCACAAGTAATTTTCTAATGGATCCTTGGGGTATGCAAAGCTTTCCCTCTTTGAACAAATACCCCTCAGCCAAATAGAATCCATCTTGGGCTTTTTTCCCACAACTCTTGTAAATGGGAGAGAAATATTCATCTAAAGCATACAAGTCCCTAATGTTGTCAAATCCTAAAATTTGAGCTCCTAGGGAGCAAAACAATGTGTGTCTCCTAGAGAGGGCATCAGCTACCACATTTGTTTTCCCTTTTTGTATTTGATAACATATGGAAATTGCTCTAGGTACTCTACCCATTTTGCATGCCTTTTGTTTAACTTGCTTGGCCCTCTAATGTACTTAAGTGATTGATGATCACTATGAATGACATATTCCTTGGAAACAAGGTAATGTTCCCAAGTTTGGAGGGCTCTTATTAAGGCATAAAGCTCTTTATCATAGGTGGGGTAGTTGAGGGTGGCACTATGAAGTTTTTCACTAAAATAAGCAATAGGGTGCCCACCTTGTAACAATACAGCTCCAACTCCCACTCCAGAGGCTTCACATTCTAGCTCAAAAGTTTTAGAAAAGTCAGAAAGAGCTAGAACAAGTGCCTTAGTAAGCTTTTCTTTGAGAAAAGCAAAGGCTTGCTCTTGTTTTTCACCCTAGGTAAATGCCACATTCTTCTTCACCAGCTCATTGAGAGGTGATGCAATTGTAGAGAAATTAGGAACGAACCTTCTATAGAAGCTTGCTAACCCATGGAAGCTCATAATATCTCTCACACTTTTTGGGGTGGGCCATTCTTGGATCGCCTTGATTTTCTCAGGGTCCACTTGGACCCCATTTCTACCAACTACAAACCCTAAGAAAACTATATTATCTACACAAAAGGTACACTTACTGTACACTAAAATATCATCAAAATAAAAAACTACAAATCTACCAATAAAATCCCTTAAGACATGATGCATAAGCCTCATAAAGGTGCTTGGTGCATTAGTGAGCCCCAAAGGCATCACTAGCCATTCATACAAACCAAACTTGGTCTTGAAAGCGGTTTTCCACTCATCACCCTTTTTCATCCTGATTTGGTGATAACCACTTTTAAGATCAATTTTTGAAAAGATATTGGCACCATGCAACTCATCAAGCAAATCATCAAGTCTAGGAATGGGGTGCCTATACTTTACAGTGATGTTGTTGATGGCCCTGCAATCTATACACATTCTCCACGTACGATCCTTTTTGGGCACTAACAACACTGGCACAACACATGGGCTTAGGCTCTCTTGGACCCAGTCCTTCTCCAACAATTCTTTAACCTGAGACTCTATCTCCTTAGTCTCCTGAGGGTTAATCCTATAGGCTGGCCTATTAGAAAGGCTTGCTCTTGGGACTAAATCTATTTGGTGTTCTATTCCCCTTAAAGGAGGTAGCCCAGGGGGTATCTCTTTGGGAAATATATCACCAAATTCATGTAAGAGTTCTTGGAGCTTTGGGGGTAAGGTAACAAATGTAGAAATTGTGGCAGTGCTAAGGGATGTTTCCCTTGATAGGAGAATGTAGAAAGATTGTTTAAGAAGGAGTGCTATTTTAATATCACCTTTTTTTGCAAAATGATTTTCCTTCTTAACAATCTTCTTGGAGGAATCCTTTTTCTCTTTTTTCTTCCCCTTGGCCTTTGAAAACAAGGCCTTACTATCCTTCTTTTTCTTTTGTTTTTCAAGTTTTCCTTCCTCACCCTTCTTATCTTTCATAGTTAGTTGATCTTTGGCCACCTGTGAAGGTGTTTAAGGATGCAACACAAATTTAGTGCCAAGATGGGTGAGGGTAATCTAATTAGTTAGGCCATTGTAAATGATCTTCCTATCAAATTGCCACAGCCTTCCTAAAAGAATATGTCCTGCCTCCATGGGAACTATATCACAATTAACTTCATCCTTATATGTGACAATGGAGAAAGGTACCTTCACTTGTTGGTTAACTATCATTTCCCCTTGCTCATTGAGCCATTGAAGTTTATAAGGTTTTGGGTGGGGAATGATAGTGAGGTTCAATTTGGAAACCAATCTTGTGCTACAACAATTGCAACAAGATCCACTATCCACAATGAGAGAACAAGTTTTATCTAAAATTTTGCATCTTGTATGAAAGATGTTCTCTCTTTGGGATTGAGATAGATCACAAGATTGACCTCCAAGGAGCCTTCTAACCATTAAGAGGTCACCTTTTTCATGGGGGTAGACTTCCTCACTAGACTATTCACCCCTTACTTCATTTTCACTTCCACTTGAGGAAGGGCAAGAAATAGTCTCTTCTTAACTACTATAAATGTCTTGACCCCTCATGATCATGGTTTTCTTTGTGGGGCATTGAGAGGCAATGTGACCTCTCCCAAGACATTTGAAGCATTTAATGTTGCTAGTCGTTTCTTGGGAACTAGTCTTAGGGGTGTATTTCTCTATGGTCTTACCCTTATCTTCCTTGGGTTTTGAAGGTGCAGCCCCTAAAATTCCATGGGCTTGGTCCTTCCTTGGATAAGAGTGAGAGCCATAAGATTTTGAAGAAGGCTTTCTTTTAAGTTGTTGCTCCACTCTTATACAAAGTTGGACTAGCTCATCTAGGTCCCTATATGGAAGGAGTTCAACCTTGTCCCTCACTTCCATATTAAGCCCGCTAAGGAACTTAGCTATGCTTGTTCTTTCCTCCTCCCTAAGTCCAAGTCTTAAAAGGAGTAGTTCCATTTGTTGTCTATATTCTTCAACACACAAACTCCCTTGTCTAAGCCTTTGGAGCTTGTCCATAAGCTCCTTTTCCTAGTAGGAGGGAATGTGCCTCTTCCTAAGGGCACTCTTAAGATCATTCCAATACTCTACTGGAGGATCCCCATGAATCCTTCGTTCCCCAACAAGGGAAGTCCACCAATAGAGGGCATACCCTTGAAAGCTAAGAGTAGCCAATGAAACTTTTCTCTCTTCGCTAATATGATGGCAAGCAAAGAGTTGTTCAACCTTCATTTCCTAATCTAAGTAGGCCTCAACATTATCTTTTCCATGAAAATATGGGAGGCTAATGTTAACCTCTTGAGGCCTTCTATCCTTTTCTCTTCTTTGGGAGTGATGTTTAGTATGTGAACTATGGCGCCCTCTATAATAGTTGTTAGACAAGTGGCCTCAGATATCTTAAGAAGGGGGGTTGAATTAAGATATTACAAACTATTTCCCCTTAACAATGAACTTCTTAAATAATGATTCAAATAGAACAATCTGAATATAAATATAAAACAATAATAAATAAAAGAGTTTAAGGGAAGAGAAAGTGCAAACTCGGATTTATACTGGTTCGGCCACACCCTTGTGCCTACGTCCAGTCCCCAAGCAACCTGCTTGAGAATTCCACTATCTTGTAAAATCCTTTTACAAGTTCTGAACACACAAGGACAATCCTTCCTTTGTGTTCAGAATTCTTTTACAACAAGAGACCCTCAGTCTCTTAATCCCTTAGAGAATTAGAAAGAAGAGAAGAATGAATCTCTCTTGAAAGAGATAGATTTTACAATCTGAGCACTCAAATGATTCCTTATTGAATTGCAAGTGTATTGGCCAAGGAATTCTTAAGAGGATAAAATGATTTTGCTCTTTGAGAGAATAAACACTTGTTGTTCTGAAAAACTCTGAGCAAATTCGTGTTCTAAGTCACATATATATAGACCTTTGGTGGTCATGTAAAACCATTTGAGAAGATGTGACTCTTAGAAATAATTTTCTGAAAATCTTCTCTGGTAATCAATTACAGGATTTGTGTAATCGATTATAGCTTTTAAAATTTGAATTAAAACATTTATTAACTGCTGGTAATCGATTACCAATATTGTGTAATCGATTACAATCTAAAATTTGAATTCAAAATATTTAGTAGCTTTTGTAAATCATTTTTGGCTACTGGCAATCGATTACATCCTCTGGTAATCGATTACCAGAGAGTAAATCTCTTGAAAAACACTTTTTAACTTAAATTACTTGGCCAAACCTTTTGCTATATAAATTAGGAATTCCCTTCCTAAAATACTAGTGATCATCTTGATGTTGTGGCTTGTATTCTTGAATCATTGTCTTGAATTTAAACTTGAAAAGCCCATTTGCATAATTTGCATCAAATCATCATGATCATCATCAAAACACCAAAGTCATTTGCTTCTACAATAGTCGCTAAGTTCTTCACTTAAACTCTTGCAAGAGTCATGACTACTATAGGAGACATGTTTTTTTCTTTTCATTATTTTTCTTCTTTCTTCCTCTCTTATTTTCTCTCTTTCATCTTGACTTATTTCTTCCACTCTTTTTTTAGCTTTTTCTTTTCTCTCTTGTTTTTCTTTCCACAACTTAAGGGATCTCAACTCATCTAATATCTTATACAAGGGGTCCTTAGGAGTAGAACCCTCACCATTAACACTAGATGAAGAATGAAGACTCATGTTGGTTCCTAAGTTGTGGTTCTTTCTTGTTGGGGGTTTGAAAACAAAAGGTAAAAGAAACTATGGTTGAAACTAGCCAAAATAAACACTAAAAGAGGTGTGAAAGATAAGGTAAAAACTAATTGGTAAAAGGCAAACTATCTAGGTGGCTTGACTATGGACGGTAAAGGAAATAAGCTATGAAAGTAAGCAAGAAATGTAAACTAGGCAGATCCTAAGAGTGTTTGGATGACCACATTTAAGGTTTCCAACAAAACACTCACAATCCTAAGGGAAAATTGCCTAAAATTATTACACACAAATGGAAGTAGGGTGACCTATTGGAGGCTCCCAACTTACTTCCAATGAAAGGCCTTTTGTTTCAAAATTTGAAAGCAATGAAAGTAAGTAAATTGTTAATTACAAAATTACAACAAGGTCCTCAATTGTGGTGGTTGTTCTCTCTTTGGTGATTGGTCGAGCCCGACAAAAGTACCGGATCATGCAAGTAGTATAAAACGGTAAGAATCGAGTATCGAAATCTCGGGGAACTTGTGTTACTTGATAAAGCTATATTCAGTGAATAGGTGTCTAGTATGAAAAGATATGTGTGGACTATGAATAGGTATGTAAACTAACTATTAAAAAGGAAAATTACGTGAGTAATGATGTGTAAAGACAAGTAGACAACATGTTGGTATTCCTATTAGGTACCTGATGTTATAAGGATATTCTCTACTTAACAATGCTCATGAGTTCTATGGTGTCTCCTGAAATGCTAAACCGTGATCCCTCGTGATGGTCTAGTCTAATCTTGATCAAGTATCTTCCTCAGATCCCTCTTGTTGGACTAAACTTGAAATTTGAAATCTAACATTTTAAAACATTGGTAATCGATTACATGATTATGGTAATCGATTACAGCTTTGTAAATCAGTTTTGAAAACAATGCTGGCTACTGGTAATCGATTACTACCTTCTGGTAATCAATTACCAGAGAGTAAAACTCTTTGGTAATGATTTTGTGAAAACTTCTTGTGCTACTCAATGTTTTGAAAAAACTTTTTTAGTACTTATCTTGATTGAGTCTTCTCATGATTCTTGAATCTTGAACTTGATTGTTCTTGAATCTTGAATCTTGATCTTGAAACTTGATTCTTGAATCTTTTGGAATTTGCTTAACTTTTGATTCTTTGGCATCATCAAAATAACCTTGGAAGACATTTCTTCAACAACCTTCACCTTCCCTATCAAGAGAAGGTTGGGCCCCAGGCCAGGCTACCCTTTCTAAGAACTGCTCCACTGATAGGATGGATCCTGGAGTAGCTACCACTTGTAGACTCTGTAGCAAAAGAATCTATCCCTGATGAATACTTTGAAGCATGGCTTTAAAGCGCTGAGTGTCAACATGAGCTGAGACTAAAGGAGCTACAGAAGTAGATGCTGGAGTAGGTACTGAAGCTGCAGAAGTAGATGGAATATCAGCTGGCCTCGCCCTCGCCCTCCTAGTCCCCCGGAAAGCAACTGTTAGATCATCAACGTTCCAACAATTCTTCCTGATGTAGGCCAAGTTAATGGCCAGGGTCAGGCGCTCAAATGTGAGGTTGTCAAAGATAACCCCTTGAGCTCAACATAAGGTGGTAATCAAAGCAGGAAACCCAAGTCTGCAAGAGTTAGACTGGGCAATGGAAGTCATCTGTCCTGAAATGAGAGCGTTGATGTTCATGTCCATATGAGAGACCAGACCAAAGATCAACCTGGCTCTGTCCACAGTAAGATCTTATGTATGAGATGTAGGGGCTAGGTTGGAGTAAGAGAGAACACTCCACACCTGGGCCAATGTAATCAGATCCTTCCTGAGAATCCTTCCCGGATGGCCCTCAGCATTCAAAATGAACCCCCTCCCTGGAATGCAAAGAGTAGCCTCAATCTCTCTATGGTCTGTTGGTAACCTTTAGTACCTAGAGTAGATGGGTAATGTCTCCCCCTCCTCTAGGACTACAAGAGTCTCTAGAAATGTGTTGAGGTTGTCGGCATCTATCTTCACCAAGTGGCCTCTAACTCTGGCTTGCTTTGGTGATGGATCCTCAGAGCTGTAGAGATTTGCATAAAATTCTTTCACCAAAGAAACATCAATAGTCCCATCAGCCAAGTTGGTGAGGCGTTTGTGAAGATTACGCCTCTCCAACTCTGTCTTGAAGTCATCAAACTCTATGTGGTATATCTCAACCTTTCTCTCTGGCAAAATGCTCCTTCCCAAAATGTTATCTGTATAACGGTTCCAAGCATCAAGCGAATGGAACCGTCTAGTATCATACTGAGTAGTTGGCCTTGCCCCAATGCTCTTACGCTTCCTGGAGGCCATCTGCAACACAAAGGAACCCAAAACGTTAGTTAGACCACAAGTTATTCAAATTGAAAAATAGAAAAATAAGACAGGCGGCTTAGCAGATCGTGGTCCGCTCAACGCACCTTCACAAAGTAAACACTGATGGAAGCTTGCTTGTGGGGCTTCAATAGAGGCTGGATCTTTGAACTTCAATGAGGTCCTTTAATGGTGATTTTCCACCATGGAGATGTAGCGGAAGACAAAGGAGAAGAGGTGAGAGGAGGCGCCATCCACTAGGGAATAAGCCATGGAAGAAGGAGCTTCACCACCAAGATGAGCCTTGGATAAGAAGCTTGGAGAGGATGCTTCAATGGAGGAAAAGAAAGAGGGAGAGAAAGAGAGAGGGGGGAGCACGAAATTGAAGGAAGAAAAAGGGAGAGAAGTTGAACTTTGAGTTGTGTGTCACTAGACTCTCATTCATCAAAGTTACAACAAGTGTTACACATACTTCTATTTATAGACTAGGTAGCTTCCTTGAGAAGATTTCTTGAGAAAAATTCCTTGCGAAGCTTCTTTGAGAAAACTTCCTTGAGAAGCTAGAGCTTAGCTACACACACCCCTCTCATAACTAAGCTCACCTTCTTGAGAAGCTTCCTTAAGAAGATTCCTAAAGAAGCTAGAGCTTAGCTACACATACCTCTCTAATAGCCAAGCTCACCTCCTTGAGATGAGAATCAAGAGCTTAGCTACACACCCCCTATAATAGCTAAGCTCACCCCCATGACAAAATACATAAAAATACAAAAAAAAATTCCCTACTACAAAGACTAGTCAAACTGCCTCGAAATACAAGGCTAAAACCCTATACTATGAGAATGGCCAAAATACAAGGCCCAAATGAAGGAAAAACCTATTCTAATATTTACAAAGATAAGTGGGCTCATACTTAGCCCATGGGCTCGAAATCTACCCTAAGGCTCATGAGAACCCTAGGGCCTTCCCTTGGATCTCTGGCCCAATCTACTTGGAGTCTTCTATCCAATGCCCTTGTGGGGTAGGATTGCATCATTCCCTCCGCCTTGGAAAGGATTTGACCTCAAATCATGAGGTTCTTCATACTCTGGGCTCCTTCCCTCAACACCTGTAAAAAGAAAAAAAACATATGTATTAGTGGTGTTTGGTATGTTGAAGTAAGGTAAGGTCTGAAAACCCATTTCCTGGGCATCTTCCCATGAAGGAACATGGTTTCTCACCAACTCAATGAGTGGTGCTACAAGTATAGAAAAATATGGGACAAACCTTTTGTAAAAGTTTGTTAAGTCATGGAAGCCCCAAATTTTTCTTATACTTGGTGGAGTGAGCCACTCAGGAATGATCTTTATTCTCTTAGGGTTCATGGGAACCCCTTGATTACTATTTGAAAAATTAAGAAATGTAACGCAATAAAACATACCTTTCTGTATTTTCATATTGATTATTCCTACCAAAAAGTATAACAAACCTAAGGTGTCCCATATGAGTACCTAAGTTTGTATTGAAACTAAAAATAAGAACAAACCCACCTAATGGGTCCCTATGTACACACACCATGAAGATGTTAGGTGCACGAGTGATTTTACAAAAAGGGTTGCACCACTCAAAACATTCATCATACCACCTATTTTAGGGACTTGGTGCCTAATAATACCTATTTTGGGCACCAACAAAGCACAAGGATTTAAGCTCTTGCGAACCAAACCCTCATCCAACAACTTCTTTACTTGAGGAATAAACTCAAGCCCAAGAGGTGTGGCAATGCTAGCAAGTGTCTTTTTACAAAAGAGAAAATGTGGAGGTTGCCTAAGAGGGAAAGTTTCTTTAATGTTTGTCTTTATTGTAAAATGAGTTTCCTTCTTAGCTAACCTCTTGGAAGAGACACTTACCTCCTTACACTTCTCTTTAACCAATAATGGTTGTCCTTCTTCTTGGGGGTAGATTTTTTCACTAGATTCTTCCCCTTTTGCTTTTTCACTTTCACTAGAGGAAGGTGAAGTAGTAGCCTTATCTTGGCTACTATAAATGTCTTGGCCCCTCATAATCATGGTTTTTGTGGTGGGGCATTGAGAATTAATGTGTCCTCTTCCAAGACATTTAAAACACTTTATAGAGCTAGTTTTCTCTTGCATACTAGCCTTAGGGGCTTGCTTTTCTATTGTCTTCCCCTTATCATCTTTGGGCTTAGAAGGTGTCACCCCTAAGATGCCTTGACCTTGGTCTTTCTTTGGATAAGAGTGAGAGCCATAAGATTTTGATGTAGACTTCTTTTTAAGTTGTTGCTCTACCCTTATTTCCCAAACTAAGTTAGCCTCTATATTGTCCTTCCCATGGAAGTATGGGAGGTCAATATTAGCCTCTTGAGGCTTTCTTTCCTCTTTTCTTCTATGGGAGTGAGGTCTAAGATGTGGCCTATTCTTTCCTTCGTAATAGTCACAAAGTTCTTCACTTAGGCTCTTGCAAGAGTTATGACTACTATAGAAGGCAACCCACAAGGGATGGCACCAATCCTCCTTCCAATTCCCTATATGGCAACCCACAAACAAGGAAACAAAGAGACAAGCAATAACCAAAGACCAAAAAAATGAAATGAAAGCTAAACCAATGGAGTTTTAACAAGACAATTTTTCAAGGATTACTCAACAATTAAAGCAATGAAAAGGACTTAGAAGCAAGCTAGGACTCAAAGAGAAACTTAGAATGGCTCTAGAGTAGAGTAAAAAAAACTAAAAAAAAAGACTCAACAAACCTCTAGCTTTGGCACTTGTCTTCACACTAATTTTCAATTGAAATTTCCAATTATAGAATAATTTTTGAGCCAAAACAACAAGCACACTTCCCTTTCACCTTTTTTTTTTCTGGATACTGATTTTCCTGCCAACTTGTGTGATTTTTCGTATTTTTTCCTTTTATCCAAATCAATTGTCTCTTTTTTTATAATTTGTTTCCAAATGTCTAGAAAATTCAGTAAAAATTTCAGCTCAAAATTCGAAGTAACCAATTCTGAGTAATGTTTACAAATTTGTATGTTGAAGCTGCCAACACCAGCGATTTTTTTTAAGCATGATATATTGATTGCCTTGGGCTTACTTTCAACCTTCCTATGTATGTTGAACTCACTAGGATTGTTTACCACAGTTTTAGGAGTTCAATATTCACTTAGGATCAACATTTCAGCCAGCAATTCAATCACCAAAACTCAAATTCACAATAGACACAATCATAAGGAAACCTAAAAGTTCAAGAAAAGGTTCACAATCAAAGACTCTCTAAGAATTTTGCATGAACATGTTGAGGACTAATTAACATGCCTATACTACGAGAATGGCCAAAATACAAGGCTAAAACCCTATACTACGAGAATGGCCAAAATACAAGGCCCAAACGAAGGAAAAACCTATTCTAATATTTACTAAGATAAGCAGGCTCATACTTAGCCCATGGGCTCAAAATCTACCCTAAGGCTCATGAGAACCCTAGGGCCTTCCCTTGGATCTCTGGCCCAATCTACTTGGAGTCTTCTATCCAATGCCCTTGCGGGGTAGGATTGCATTAACTACTTAGTGGATATTTTAGAAAATTCTGCTTCTGCATAATCGGCTTAGCAAGCGGCTGCCCGCTAAGCCTAATGATTACCGCAATAGATGTGCGCTAAGTTCAGCAGGGCTGCGCTTAGCGGCACCATGAATTTCAGAAAATTCACTAAGTATGTTGGCTTAGCGAGCTAGGCTCGCTTAGCCCAATGGTTGCCGCAACGAAATGAGCTTAGCCCAGATAGGCTGGGCTTAGTGTGCGACTTTCAACAAAAAATTGACTAAGTTACCCAGGCTTAGCGAATCAGCCCCGCTTAGCCACAGGTATCTCCTCAGGAAGATGAATGTTCATCCCCAAAAGATGAACTCGCTTAGCGCGGTAGGCGCGCTTAGCGAGTTCGTCTGAAAAAGCATATATTCAAGCAATATTGATGAACTCGCTTAGTGCAGCATGCGCACTTAGCGAATTCATCGCATTTTCCAGAAAAATGCAGAAAATGAAGTTCATTTTCTTCTCTATTTTGAGCCTCTCAAAGGCATATCAAACATGCAAACCAATCAAAACTTTCTACACAGTACAATCATTCACAATGTCCTAATTTTTAACTAATCTAATATCATTAAAACCCTAAAAATTAAAAGCTAAATTCTATGGTTCTCTACCCTATGGTTCGCCAAAATAAAAGAGTAAAGGGAATGACGAACTTACTTGAATTGTTGATTGCTGAAGATGCGTAGAGATGCAAAAAGAAAGCAAAAATGCACAGTGCATGAATTTGGGTGAGGGAGAGAATGTAGGAAGTGCTTTGAAATTTCAGGAAAAAGTGAGTGTAACTGATGTTACACACACTTAAGCAATTTTCGACCCTCTCGCTTAGCGAACCACAACGCTAAGCGAGCCAGAGAGACGTTTGGTTTCTCAATTGAAATTCAAAACCTGATTTTTTTTCATAAAGCTGGGCTTAGCGCACAGAAAGGGCGCTTAGCGAATTCTGCAAATCATAATACCTGCAACTCTCACAAAGCCTGGCTCTGGGTCAGCTTAGCTGATATAATGCATCTTGAATACAGAGGGGTAGGCGCTTAGCGAATGATAGACCGCATAGCGCTGCTATGGCCGCAAGGAATTGGGCTTAGCTGGCATGAGTAACGCTTAGCTCAATGAACCCCAATTTAGGTCGCATCGAAATGGGCTTAGCGGCGACATCTCGCGCTTAGCCAGTGAATACGATGCGCTTAGTGAGTAGGCCATCACTTAGCCGAATTCAGATCGAATTGAATTGGGCTTAGCTCAGCCTTGGCCAGCTTAGCGGACCAAATCAGCTTGAGATGCAAGGGTTGAGCGCTAAGCGCTAGAGACTCTGCACTTAGCGAAAGGATTGATTTTCAGAAAAAAAAAATTATGAGTTCTATTTCAGTCCTTTTCTCAAGAATTTGAAACCCTTATATCTATCATTCAAAAACAAGCTGATATACCCCAATGTAATGATTATGAAGCAAGTTCCACGTTATGCAATGCATAAAAAAACAGAATAGCAGAAATTAGAATTGGGTTGCCTCCCAGGAAGCACTTCTTTAACGTCATTAGCTTGATGCTTTTACCTCAATGGGCGATAAAATGTATGGTGATGTGTGCCCGTGTAAATTCTTCACCATGGTACAGTTTCAACCTCTGGCCATTTACTACCCATGTTCTGTCAAGATTCTGAGATTGTGGGTCGTATAGCTCTATTGCACCGTAAGATTGAACTTTCTTGATAACAAAGGGTCCAGACCATTTGGATTTTAGCTTACCAGGAAATAATTTCAATCTTGAATTAAAAAGTATTACCTGTTGTCCCGGTTTAAAGTCTTTCTTCAATAGCATTTTATCATGATAGGTCTTGACTTTTTCTTTGTAAAGTCTTGAAGATTCATAAGCTATTAATTGCATTTCTTCCAGCTCCAACAATTGGATCTTTCTGTGCTCCCTGGATTCCTTCTCATCAAAATTCAAAAATTTCAAAGCCCAATATGCCTTGTGTTCCATTTCAACTGGTAAATGACATGATTTGCCATACACCAATTGAAAAGGAGACAAACCAATTGGAGTTTTGTATGCAGTTCTGTAAGCCCACAATGCATCTTCCAATTTGGCTGACCAATCTTTTTTGGTTGATGCCACTGTTTTTTCTAGTATTTTCTTTAATTCTCTGTTGGATACTTCGACTTGCCCATTAGTTTGAGGGTGGTAGGGGGATGCCACTCTATGATTCACATGATATAGACTCAACACCTTTTGAAGTTGAGTATTACAAAAATGCGAACCACCATCACTGATTAAGATTCGAGGTACCCCAAATCGAGCAAAAATATTCTTCTTGATAAACTTCACCATAGTTTTAGCATCATTTCTTGAAGTGACCATAGCTTCCACCCATTTAGACACGTAATCAACAACTACCAAAATGTATTCATTTCCTGTAGATGAAGGAAATGGACCCATGAAATCAATACCCCTGCAATAAAAAACTTCAAGTTCCATAATGTTTTGCAGAGGCATCTCATTCCTTCGGGAAATTCCCCTCATTCTTTGACATTGGTCACACTTTAAGACATGGCGTCATATCCTAATTTCGTCTGGGGACCACTGTTTGCGAGGATGCGAACCTCATTTGACCACATCAGAACACTTGAGACCTGCCCCCATGGAATCCGTGAAGTTCCGAGGCGTTCCAGAAAAGGAACGGTAAAGAACGCAAAAAAATGAGGGTATATTTAGCAAAGTGGGCGGGGGGGGGGGGGGGTGGGTGTAAATGGACTGTAACTTTGTTCGGGAACCATTGTTCATCACTTCGAAACACTTAACACCCATCGCCGTGGAATCTGTAAAGTTTTGGGAGGTGTGTATTTAGTAAAATTGGGGGTGCAAATAGAAATTTTCAAATCTGGGCTCTTCCAAAACATTTTGGAAGTTGGGTTGCTTCCTGAGGATGCAACCTGCTTGCCTGGGCGAGCAATGCAGTAAGCTCATCTCCCATTTTGTGAAAAAATGGCTTCCGGGGCTTCCATAATGCTTCCGTAAAATTCCCATAACCGTAAATAAGCATATTTCACTTAAAATGGGTAAGAAGGAAGAGAAAAAAAGAAGGAAATCAAGTCTTATAGGCTTCCGTAACTTCTCCGTAAATTACAAGAAAAGGGGGGCGAACTTAGTAAAAGGGAGTTTGCCTTAGGAAACTTCTTGAGGAAGCTACTTGCTCACCGGGGCGAGCAGGGTGGCAAGCACCACCCCTTTTTTCCCTATAAATAAGGGAATGGGGCTGTTTCAAAAGGGTTCATGACCCCTAGGCTATGCATTTAAGCTATTTTGGATGGAAAAACACGTTTTCATGAAGAAAAATTGAGTCGAAGTGCTTCCGCAACGCTGCCGTAACACTTTTGTGGGGTGATTTCGTGAAGATTTTCCGCCATTCTTTTTCCGTTCTTCGTTCTTCAATCGGTAAGTTTTTGAATCCGAGACTTTCAATTCATTTCTTGTTTTGTTGGCTTTCTTCTTCATTTCGTTCACTTTCAATTTTCTTTTCTTTCATTTTTAACGAGCTTTAATCGATCGTTGAAGCCGTTATCTCGCCTAATAAATGGTAAAACGAATTTCAACCAATCATTTGTGTTGTAATGTCGTTTAATCACTGTTAAAGCAAAATCTAACCGATTGTTCGCTCTGTAACCTTGGTTAAATAAAAAAAGGCAAATAATAATAAAATAATCATAATATCTTGAAAAAAATAATAATAAAATAATCAAAATATCTTTGAATAAAATAATCAAAAAAATCAATCAGACGTTTTTCTTTGAAAGTTTCCTTGAATGAATTGACTAAAAATCAAAGTGAAACTAAGGCTAAAATCAACTCACAAACCAAGCTTTGTCCGCAAAAGTCACTCAAAATCGTTTTCAGGGTCCAACGCCCTAAAATGGTCCTCTTTGCTTTTATTGGTTAAAATGAACCATTCAAAGCATAAAATCAACACATAACTTTATCGCTTTTGCAAAAACTACGTAGGTCTGAGTTCCTGATCGCAATTAAGGATACGTAGGAGCAAAAGCCCTGCTTTTGTCGACCACCCCCAAGAGATTGTTAATGGTCCAACGCCTTAACGTTTCTCACCTTTCAAAACCAAGAAATCATTAATGGTCCAATGCCTTAACATTTCTCTCCTTTTCAAAAATAAAAAGACATGATATTGCACACTTGATGGAAGGCTGCTATCCCTTGTCACGGACGCGTAGGGTGCTAATACCTTCCCCGTGCGTAAAAACAACTCCCAAACCTTTCACGATTAAAGATCATAGACCACACGTTCCAGTTTTTCTGACATTTTTCGCGAATAAACGTTGGTGGCGACTTCGCGCGCCTTCCTCTCTTGGAAGATGCATCCGCGAGCCTTTGCGTCACCCTCCCGTTGAAGGGTAGGTTGCGACACATGGTGATGGGCATCTTTAAAGAGTGTTGGCCAAAAAAATCCTGACTGTAAAACCTTAGCTGCTATTTTGTCTCCGCCATAATGCCCTCCACGTGGTGAATTGTGACAATGCCATATTATGCCCTTGGCCTCCTCACTTGTCACACATCTTCTAAGAAGATTATCTGCACCTACTTTGAACAAGTGTGGATCATCCCATATGCCATACCCTAATTTCGTCCGGGGATTATTATTTGATGATATACAACCTTTGATTGGCCGCTTCGAGATACTGGGCACCCTTTGTTGCACAATATGTGAAGTCCCGAGACATGCCGAAAAATCAAAAGGAAGTAGGCTTATGCGATCCATGAAAATTCCGTAATGTGACGGAAATCGAAAGGAGGTGTTTTTTGCAATCCGTGAGTTTTCGTAACTTCTTCGAAAGCTAAAAAAGAGTAAATACATAATCCATGAAGATTCGTAACCTTGCGGAAGGAAAATAAGTATTGTTACGAAATTCATAAAGTTTCGTAACGTTACGGAAAAAGAATTACCAAAAAAGGTAAAGGGGGTGCATTTAGTAAAAAGGGGGGTACAAATAGCAATCAGACCCACTTGGGCCTTCCAGATTCTTTTGAGCTTAGCGCCAGTCCTGCGCTGAGCCTGGCTGAAGACAATTGTTGTGCTTAGCGTACTAATCTCGCGCTTAGCGCGCGGCCTTGATATTGATGCTCTACCAGATTCTTTTATCGCGCTGAAGCTATGCTTAGCGGTGGATGCGCAGTTAGCCCAACTGATGAGCTAAGCTCAACTGTCACTTTTAGCACTTCATGACTTAGCCTCTTTTTCACCTGAAATTGCACAGATTTCATCATTAAATCCAATGGAAATATTCTAGAGACAACTTTAACAATAAAACGAGATTTATTTACAAACTAATATGAAATAACCATAAATTGGGAGAACTATACAAGTTTTGGAAAATGTTTTCTATACAAAAGTTAGTTGTATAAGACGACTAACAAACTCCCCCAAATTTACAGTTTTGCTTGTCCTCAAGCAAAGAAAGAACAATTCACTTGTCCTCAAGTCACAAACTACAATGATCACTCAAAATGGTGTTTGCTTCATAGAGAAATTCAACCATATGAACTGAATATCATGGACTGCTTCAATCAATTGCTTTTCACAAACATGAAACTTTTCAAAGATAGAAACATACACATTAGAGCCACAACTGAAATAAGCTAGTAAGGATAGCAGAAATCAAGGAAGGATCATCAACCAAAACCTCACAGTCATTGTTTCACTCAAGCTCAAGTGTTTAGGCTCATTCCATCATAAACAACTAACACAAGTCCCAACCTTTGCATTTCATCTCATATCATACATTAATGAACAC
This sequence comes from Glycine max, assembly GCF_000004515.6. NCBI lineage: Eukaryota > Viridiplantae > Streptophyta > Magnoliopsida > Fabales > Fabaceae > Glycine > Glycine max. Next base: position 23,334,076 of record NC_016091.4, on the reverse strand, counting down.
ACAAATGAATCCGAAGGACTTTCTAGGCTTGTAATGGGGTTAGGCTGCCAACAAATCATGGTTTTTTCTAGGATTCAAAAGCTTAGGTTCTAGGAGAGCATTCATCCATAGATAAACCTTCACTTTTTCATTCATTCCCACCCCAATACTTGCCTTTTATTTAGGCACTCAGCTTCATTTCACTATTTTGCAACATACACACTTATTAATTTGATTTGTACTTACAGTTTTTTTCTAACACAATATATACAGAAACATTATGTGTATATACAGCTATAGTGTGTGTATGCTATTTACTTTGACCATTTCAATTCTTACCCAATGCCTCCCCCAAATTTGGAACAAATTTACCTTGATAATTACTCCCCCAAATTTGGGACAAATTTTCTTTGAACCACACTTCCTGTGGATGATGCTCTCCTACAACCTAAGTCAAGGTAGTAGGAGATAACACTGTATAGGCTCAGGGTTCAATCAATCAATAATTCATTCAGCTCAAACATGGCCTTCATCATCCTCAATTTCATGCATTCAGTCCATACTTCAGATATTCATGTAAAACTCAGTACTAAATGATAGCCGTTTCTCTCAAAATTTAAGGATCACACTCTCATCGGGATACGGTCAATGAATTCCTTCACAATCAATCTGACAAACTAACTAACATTTTCAGTCATGATTCCGATCACATTCTCATTCTCTTCTAATGGTTGCAAGCTTGATCAAAACAATTATCTAATCATTCCAATCCACTCAAATCATACAGTTGCTCATTCAAATCATTCGCAGACACTCGTTGCATACAAAACAAACCACTGCATATCAAATTCAACCAATTCACTGTTCAAACAAGCTTTCTGTACAATCAATCAACTCAAAGTACTAAAATTTAAATAACTAAAATTTAAAGAACTGAAACATAAACATTGAAATTTAAATGACTGAACATAAATCATAAAATAACTGAAATAAACTAAATTGTTCAAAATGCACAAATTTAAATGTCTCGCTCCTGTGGTTGCTCCTGTGCATGCTCATTGAGATCCAACACCTGAGCAGCTAGTGAATCCTGAGGGATAGGCTGCTTTAGCTCAGATGCTGGTGCAGATGGCATGGAATCATCAGGTATGGGTGCTGGAGATGGCTCTGGAATCTGGTCTGTGGCAGTCTCCTTCTCCTGAGCCATGTGTACACCTGCATCAAAATAAAAGGGCTCAGGAGGAGTGAGCTCATCCTCCCCCTCTGTTGTTGCTGCTAGCTCCTCTGGCTCAAGCTCCTAGGTTGCGGAGGCCTCACCCCCTCCAGAAGGAGAAGGCTGGGCTCCTGGCCAGGCCACCTGTGCGTCAAACTCATCCATGATGGCAGGCCCAAGCCCTGACGGCTCTGCAAGATAATGGACTACCCTCAGTGTAAGCTCTAAAGCATGAAATGAAGCATCTGTGGTGTAAATACAAATTCTAATGGTCCTATAGATAAAGGAGCTGGAAGCTGGAATAGAGATGGAGCAGGAAGTGGTATCTGAGTAGATAGAGAAGGAATGATTGGGGTTTGTGATGGAGTCAAAATAGGGGGTGTTGGAGCTGTGGAAGAAGAAGGAGTTGTTGTCTCTAGTGGTGCTGAAGTAGTGGGGACCTCTGATCTCTTACCCCTGGCCTTCCTTGGCCCTCTAAATGTCACTGTTGGATCATCTAGATTCCAATAGTTTTTCTTAATATATGCCAAGTTAATGGCAGGGCTCAAGCTCTCTAGGGATCTAGAATCTGATTGGACTCCTCTGGCCTTGCATAGAGCTGTGATCAAGGCAGGGAATCCAAGTCTGGATGTATCATGTTGTGTAGCAAGAGAGATCTGGTGGAAGATGAGGTACCCCACATTCATATCCATCATCATAATGATGTCATAAATTAACTTGGCTCTGTCCAATGTGACATCTGATGTGTGGGAGGTAGGAATCAGGTTAGAGAAGGAAAGAACACTCCATGTCTAAGCTAAAGTGGTCATGTTCTCCCTTAATATCTTCAACGACTGACCATCAGCATTTAGCTTGAATCCCCTCCCTATGATACAGAGCTTAGCCGCCAACTCCTGAGGATCAGGCCTTAGGAGTGCAAACCTGGAATAAGCGCAAAAATTTTCCCCCTCTTCCATAATCATTGGGGTCTTCAGAAAGGTATTCAGAGTGTCTTCATCAAATTTCACCAGATGACCTCTCACCCTCACCTGCTTAGGTGATTTATCCTCGGGGCCAAAGAGGTTCGTGTAAAATTCCTTCACAATGGCGACATCTATGCTGCTGTCTGTAAAATCAGTCAACTCCTTATTCTAGTGTCTTCTCTTGAGTTCCTCCTTGAACTCATCAAACTTAGTGTAATAAACTACCATATTCCTCTCTGGTAGTTTCCTAGGCACCACAATATCCGTATACCTCTCCCAAGCTTCTTGAGATGTGAACCTAGACCGATCAAATCTAACTTGGGAAGGTGTAGAAGGAGCCTTCCTTTTCGTAGATGCCATCTGCAAAATATAAAACAAAACAAGAGATTAGCACAGGTTATTTTCAACAAAAACATAAAAATAAAACTGAAATTTTGACTGGGCGCGTAGCGCAGCAAGCTGAGCTTAGCGCGCCTTACCGTAAGTCGACTAGCAAGGATCAAAAGATCAACAAACAATAGTCCCTGGACGAAATTAGGGTATGACAGTTGCCCCTTTTTACTTATCTTTTATTGGAAATAAAAGGGAAGTAAAGATAAGGACACTAATTTCGTTCAAGCAATCCTACTATTTGACCGTGCAACTGGCTAACCAAGGAAGTGAAACTGAGAAAACATGAGAACATTGAAGTTCTATAGAGCGGAAGATATTTGAAGTTCTTCTCTTCTTCTTTTTTTTCTTTTCTTCTTCTCTTTTTCTATATATATATTTTTTTCCAAAGCATAGAAACAGAGGACGTCGAGTCCTACGAAGCACAAAGACAAGGACATTGAGTCCTATAAAAGACAAAAGACGTTGAAGTCTTTGAAATGTAAATGAAGACATTGTAGTCTTTTGAAAGCGTGAATGACTGAAGACATTGAAGTCTTTTGAAATGTAAATGAAGACATTGTTGTCTTTTGAAAACGTAAATGACTAAAGGCATTGATTTCTTTTGAAATGTAAATGAAGACATTGTCGTCTTGAAAAAAGACATTGAAGTCTTTGAAATATAAAGAAGACTGTGATAGTCTTGACAAAAGACATTGAAGTCTTTGAAAAGTAAAGGAGCAGATGACCTTGATTGTCTCTACAAGACAAAAGACTATGATAGCCTTTGAAAAGTAAAGGGGCAGATGACCTTGATAGTCTCTGTGATCGAGGTCGTACTTGAATCAAATAAACATGAAAATGCAGTAACTAGGAAGTGATCCTAGGTCATTTCCCAACGAGCAATGATAAACCAAATGTCCATAATACACTTCCAGTAACAGTAACGATTGGGGGGGGGGGGGGTTGTTTGTTTTGTGATTTAAAGGACAAAACAAGTAAACTGGAATACGAAACTACTAATATTAAAAATGGGTTGTTTCCTCTAATTCAGAAGCCATTCTCTTATCCTGGGTTATGGAGAATTCGTCCCTGATAGTTAACCACTTAATCCAACCCTATTTCAATTTACTAAGTGAAAATCAACTTAGGGTTGTCAATACGTGATTAGGCAACACATACACCAGTTAGCCCTTCGTCCATTAAGCATGAACGCAAGTTAGGCTCAGAGGCAATTAATCGAACACGAAGCGTGTACTGATTAATGTTCACGAATTTGGGTTAACTGGTGAAGGGGAAACTGCCAGGAAGCCACATTATAAACGAAACCTCAAAGAGAGTTGGATTTATCCTCTAAAGGAAAAAACACCAGAAAATCTAGCCTTCCATAGATTCAAGCAGAAAACGCAAATGAAACTAAAAATAGAAACGTAAATGAAAGTAGAAGAAGAAACAAGAACGAAATTGTTATTAGAAGCAGAAAATGAAAAATTGCATTAAGAACGAAACAGTAGCATTCAAGCAGAAAAACGAAAAAACCCTAAACAAAGCTTTGAATAATGAATAGCATAACAGAATAGCCTTGCACGAATCCCAAGGCTACTATTTAAAAAGAGTCACTCAAAGTCACTAGGCCCTATTACAATACTCTGGCCCAAAACGAAATAAACATTGAACCACATAAAATTGCAAAATTTCCTAATTAGAAATTAACTAAGGTAAGCGCTGCTTTATTTGCCCTCTTCAAGTCCACAACCAAAATCCGGATTAAGCCCAATGTTTCATTAATTCCTGAAATTAGATTAAAAACATCAAATTAGCTAAATGAGCCCAAATAATAAAACTGCCTAATTAATTGACAATTAAGACCAATCATTAATTAAAATTGTGCAAAAAGGGTTTAGAAAATATGAAATTCTTTCAGATGTTTGTGCGGGTCTTCACCTACAAGGCCATGAAACTTTGGAAGCAAATGGATCAGTCCAGTTTTAAGAACATATGGGACATCCTCATCAGGGTATTGGATGCACAAGCTTTCGTAGGTGAAATCAGGTGCAGCCATTTCCCTTAGAGTCCTCTCACGGGGTGGAGGTTGTGCCATGTTCTCAGAATGTTCAAAATCAGAATGCTTAAAATTATAATGCTCAAAATCAGGATGTTCAAAATCACCAATAACAGAATGCACAGATTCACTAGTAACGGAATGCTCAGGATGATCTAAAGGTATAAAATGATGCCTAACTCATCTATGAAATGTTCTATCTATCTCAGGATCAAAGGGTTGTAATTCAGATGGATTGCCTCTAGTCATACACTACATTCAGCATGCACAACTAGTTGCCTTGTCATGTAAATAAAGGTGTAGGTTTGAACTACAGCTACCCTCAAATGATATCCAAATGACTTGAAATTTTGTGAGAAACCTTATAAAATGATGAGAAGATAGCACAAAAAATTTCAGGCAAAAATTCAAAGTCTAACTATGGAAGCTAAAAATGGTAGGTTAAGAAAAATAAGTGAATAAAACTTGAAAAATAAAAAAACTTTTGACCGAATCACTATTTTTGGACGATGGAGACCTCAGCCAGCCTATGGCAGGCAGCCACAGCGTAGGAAATTTTTTTCTACCCCAAATACATATATAATAATTGCGATTCTGATAACCGGAGCAAAAGTTATGGCCGTTTGAAGTTTTGACAAACACAAAATTTGCTACCTTTTTGGAACTTTCAAATCTGACCAAACTAAAGGCTCTAGCTATTTTTCCCACAAAATATGGATTGAAAGAAGTTACCACAAAAAAATTCAGCCAAAAATAACAACCCTAGCTACTGAAACAAAAAATCCCAAATAATTCAGCATGGGTGGTCGCTAAAATCCGTCGCTACATGATTTCTACTACTACTCTGTTTTGCCGCAAGCAGAAGTGGTCGCTAAGTCCGTCGCAAAACACTATTCACAGCAAAACACCCAAGACTGAAACAGGGGAAGCGCTTAATAGGAAAACTAAAACAGAACACACACTAAACAAAATACCAGGACACTAAACAACACCAACACATACTAACACAATACTAACAATTAAACATAAAACACGAAAAACTTAAACACTAACACGACACTAGCTATTATGAACCTTTGGACACTGCTCCCCGGCAACGGCGCCAAATTTGATCGAAGCCGTACCCGAATCAAATAAACATGAAAATGCAGTAACTAGGAAGTGATCCTAGGTCGTTTCCCAACGAGCAATGATAAACCAAATGTTCATAATACACTTGCAGTAACAGTAACGATTGGGGGGGGGGGGGGTTTGTTTGTTTTGTGATTTAAAGGACAGAACAAGTAAACTGGAATACGAAACTACTAATATTAAAAATAGGTTGTTTCCTCTGATTCAGAAGCCATTCTCTTATTCTGGGTTATGGAGAATTCGTCCCTGACAGTTAACCACTTAATCCAACCCTATTTCAATTTACTAAGCGAAAATCAACTTAGGGTTGTCAATACGTGATTAGGCAACACATACACCAGTTAGCCCTTCGTCCATTAAGCATGGACGCAAGTTAGGCTCAGAGGCAATTAATCGAACACGAAGCGTGCACTGATTAATGTTCACGAATTTGGGTTAACTGGTGAAGGGGAAACTGCCAGGAAGCCACATTATAAATGAAACCTCAAAGAGAGTTGGGCTTCGTCCTCAAAAGGAAACAACACCAGAAAATCTAGCCTTCCATAGATTCAAGCAGAAAATGCAAATGAAACTAAAAACAGAAACGTAAATGAAGCAAAAACGTAAATGAAAGTAGAAGAAGCAAGAACGAAATTGTTATTAGAAGCAGAAAATGAAAAATTGCATTAAGAACGAAACAGTAGCATTCAAGCAGAAAAATGTAAAACCCTAAACAAAGCTTTGAATAATGAATAGCATAATAGAATAGCCTTGCACGAATCCCAAGGCTACTATTTAAAAAGAGTCACTAAAAGTCACTGGGCCCTATTACAATACTCTGGCCCAAAACGAAATAAACACTGAACCACATAAAATTGCGAAATTTCCTAATTAGAAATTAACTAAGGTAAGCGCTGCTTTATTTTCCCTCTTCAAGTCCACAACCAAAATCCGGATTAAGCCCAATGTTTCATTAATTCTTGAAATTAGATTAAAAACATCAAATTAGCTAAATGAGACCAAATAGTAAAACTGCCTAATTAATTGACAATTAAGACCAATCAGTAATTAAAATGGTGCAAAAAGGGTTTAGAAAATAGAAGGAAATGGTGGCACATCACTCCGCAAGACAAAAGACTATGATAGTCTTTGAAAAGTAAAGGGGCAGATGACCTTGATTGCCTCTGCAGGACAAAAGACTCTGATTGTCTTTGATAAGTAAAGGCGGATGACATTGATAGTCTCCGCAAAACAAAAGACTATGATAGTCCTTGAAAAGTAAAGGGCAGATGACTTTGATAGTCTCCGCAAGACAAAAGACTCTGATAGTCTTTCCAAAGTAAAGGTGGATGACATTCATAGTCTCCGCAAGACAAAAGACTATGATAGTCTTTGAAAAGTAAAAGGCAGATGACTTTGATAGTCTCCACAAGACAAAAGACTCTTATAGTCGTCGCAACATGCCCTTTTGCGAGCGAGCGAGGCGAGGCTCACGGGTGCGCTTTCCAAAGGAGGAAAGATGCGCGGAGTCGCCACCAACGCTTATTTGTGGAAAACGTCGGAAAAACCGAAGGAAACCAGTCAAAACAAAAATTCTAAGTTCGGGAGTTGTATTTACGTTTGAGGAAGGTATTAGCACCTCTCACGTTTGTCTCAAAGGACAACAACCTATTTTTTAGAATTGTGAAATTGCGTTATCTTACCTTTTATTTCTTTTTTTATTTTTGAGGTCAACAAAAGCGGGGCTCTTGCTCCTATGTATCCTCCATTGAAGAGGAAATCAGACCTATGTAGTTCTTTCTTAAGGGCGAATCAAGCGATTCTTTTTACTTGGAAGGTGGTCATTTTAAGGCGTTGGACCTTAAAAATGATCCATTTACTTGGTAAGAAAAACTGAGATATTGAACTTTTCAAATCCTTTTCTAGTGACTTTTTTGTGGACGAGCTTGACTTTGCGGGTTGATTTTAGCCTTAATTTCACTTTATTTATTAGTCAATTCAATTAAGAACGAGAAATCCCAAAGAGAAACGTCCGATTGATTTTTCCGCTTTATTTTACTAAAAGGTATTTTTTGATTATTATATTATTATTTTACCTCTTTTTTTTATTTTCAACATGGTTACGGCACAACCGAACGGTCGGAATTCATTTTAACAGAAATTAACGGATATTACAAATCAAATGATCGGTGGAAATTTATTTTATTTTTTGATTAGGCGAGAAATGACTTAAATAAATGACTAAAGCACGTCAAAAGGGGGTACGGAAAGTAAATGAAAATGAGAATAAAAGTGCACAAAACAAATGGGGACCACCATGGGTACATAGAATGAATTGAAAAGCTCAGTTTGGGGTACTTACCAATTGAAGACCGAAAAAAACGAAGAACGAACGATGAATGTCGAAGAACGGTTGAAAATCTTCGCGTAATTACCCACGGAAACGTTACGGAAGCGCCTCAGCTTGGATTTTCTTCACGAAAACAATTTTCCTCAGCAATTTCAAGAGAATACGAAGTGCCAAGAAGGCTCAACCCCTTCCTTCTTCATTCCTCCCCCTATTTTTAGCAAAATAGGGGAGGAGCTTGCCACCCAGCTCGCCCAGGCGAGCTCAGCTCGCCCAGGTGAGCCAAGTTGCTTCCTCCAGAAGCAACCGCCTTCTGGAGGAGGAATCTAGAAAGCCCAAGTGGGCCTGGTTTCTATTTACACCCCCTTTTTTACTAAATACACCCCCTTTACTTTTTTTGGTGATTCTTTTTCCGTAATGTTACGAAACTTTACGAATTTCGTAACGACACTTATTTTCTTTTCGTAAGGTTACGGAACCTTACGGATCATGTATTTACTCTTTTATAGCTTTCGAAAAAGTTACGGAAACTCACGGATTGCGTAACAATACTTCCTTTTGGTTTCCGTCACACTACGAAATTTCACGGATGGCGTAACCACGCTTCCTTTTGATTTCCGGCGCGTCTCGGGACTTCACATATTATGCAACAAAGGGTGCCAAGTACTTCGAAGCGGTCAATCAAAGGTTGCATGCCATCAAGCAATAGTCCCCGGACGAAATTAGGGTATGACAGTTGCCCCTCTTTACTTACCTTTTATCGGAGATAAGAGGAAAGCAAAGATAAAACACTGATTTCGTCCGTCTTTGCCCTTTCCGTGATTAGTCTATGATGACTCCCGTCTCTCCTTCTTCTTTCTTTCTGTACAACACAAAACAAAACACAAACAAAAAAAACACCAATAACATAATATACATATATACAATGTGTGGCAAAGGAACCGATCGGGAAAATAACAAAAACCACATTTCCCAGTCACCGGAGGCTCCGCACCTGATGGTGGACGACGCATGAACAACGCTAGGCAATCAATTCATGGGTCTCCGAACAAGATTTCGAGGGTGGAGGATAAGCGAACAGCGCTAGGCAATCAATTCGCGGGGCTCCAGATTTGATGGTGGAGGATGCATGAATGATAATCAATTCATGGGGCTCCGAATAAAAGTGGAGAATGGAGAATTGGCGAACAGTGCTAGGCAATCAATTCGCGGGGCTCCAGACTCGTTGGTGGAGGATGCATGAATGACAATCAATTCACGGGGCTTTGAATAAAAGTGGAGAATGGAGAATTGGCGAACAGCACTAGGCAATTAATTCGCGGGGCTCTAGACTCGTTGGTGGAGGATGCATGAATGACAATCAATTCATGGGGCTCCGAATAAAAGTGGAGAATGGAGAATTGGCGAACAGCGCTAGGCAATCAATTCGCGGGGCTCCAGACTCGTTGGTGGAGGACACATGAATGACAATCAATACATGGGGCTCCGAATAAAAGTGGAGAATGGAGAATTGGCGAACAGCGCTAGGCAATCAATTCGCGGGGCTCCAGACTCGTTGGTGGAGGACACATGAACAGCGCTAGGCAATCAATTCATGGGTCTCCGAATAAAATTTGTTGGTAGGACCGAATGGTCCACCGGGTTTTTTTCACCTAAAAAGGCAAACATGCTTTTTGCAAAGAAAAATAAATCATTCGCGAGAGCACCATATCTTAGAGAAACAATGTACTCATGCCAAGGGTAATCTTCCTTGTAACTGAAAATGAAGGACAGGATGTCAACATTTAGCTTTTACATGAACATTCAGGGGAAACATCAGGTTAAGTTGAAACTGGGAATAAATCACTCATAGTGTATAAAAACTCACACAGGCAAGTGTTTTACCCTAATCCCAAACCATAATTGCACCATGACTTTATTTTGCACACGATTTCCTATCGAATCAAAGATCACACGTACGATCACGGATCAATAGGATTTTCTCGAGGGTAGTGTCTTTGGAGGGGAAACTGGGTGTTTCGGTCTTTTCCTCTTTGTTTAAGTGGGACGGGATATCGCCAGTCGAGAATGACTTTCAATGGCAATCCCCAAAGGAAGAACCACCAAAAATGGGTTTTCCTTTGCCGGCAGTCATTTACCTTGCCGAAAATTTATCTGGTCTGAAGACCTCCTATTCTCTTTCTTTCATTGATCGGGAATTATTCTGTTTTCCTCCGATCTTTTCCTTTTTATTTTCCTCCAATCTTTGATCGGGAATCCTTCTCTTTCTTTCTTTTCATTTTTCCTTTACTTTCTTTTCATTTCTTCCTTTTCTTACTTTTTATTTCTCCCTCTCCATTTCTTTCTTTGGGAAATCAGGTTTCAGCATTCGTCATTTGCTCTCCCTTGAGGAGATTCCGCTGTCCTTTGCTTCGGAGGAAAGGACGAGGATTCTTTTTATAGGCCAAGGTTCAAAGTAGTCTAAGGTTGTGTCTAAACGGGGTCTTTTATCATGGGAGGCCGATCTTGGTATCTGGGGCAAAACAAATTCGTGGGTCAAGGTGTCGGTCTCGGGCTGAACTTCCATATTATTCCACAAGGCACGCGCAACAATGATGATTTGGAAACAACGTGCAAAATTAGTCACGGCCACAGCCAGGTGGGCACTCAAGCATCCCGTTTATGGCATTGTGATACTACGGTTGGGAATTTACACAAACAGACCCAACGTTTCCAAATTATGTTCTTTCATCAGTTCAATGAATTCATCCATTCTTATCTCTGTTATTCAGGAAAATAAACTCTTAGCGTCAGTCCCTTGTTTCCAGAAGATATGTTTGCTCTCTACGAATGATTTATGCTTCCTAACCATAACATGCCGACCTTCGAGGTCTTTCTTTCTTTTCCCTTCTTGTTTCATTTTTATGTTCAGAAAAACTATACATCCATTGCCATTTACCAGAAAACTTTTCTTTGTACACCTACATTCCTATACATGACGAACTTTTTCTGTATACGCATTAGAACTCTTTCTCTTTACGCCAACATGGTCCATATACAAACCCTATTCATGTTCAAAGATTTCTTTTTTCGTTTTTCCCAACACACACCTGTGGTTTATACAAAAGTTTCTTTATATACACTCGTCGCTCACACACACAAGAATTTCTTTTCACACATTATTTACACACACAAAAATCCTTCTATACACATTTTCCTTTTACATACATATATAAAAAACCTTTTTCTTTTCTTTATATACGTAGACATTTTATTCACAACGCTTCTTTCTTTTTATCATAATTTTGGTTCATTTTATATTTATTTTTAGGACGATGTTCCTAAATGAAAAAATCTACACGATTCCGGAATTTCAACAAACACTATTGACAACAATGAAATAAGTACTAACGTAACAGTTCAAACGACATGTATGCACAAAACAAAAGTCAATCAAAACGAAACAAACGTTAGTCCCTCAGTTAAACAAAAATAAAATGATACGTAACAGATAAAAGAGGAAACATAAAAATAGAATATGGATCTAGGGATCTCCTAATCATGTGGCTCCGCTCCCTCCCAAGAAATCGAGCAAATTGGTCATCTCCTTGTCCATGCGGGCCTTATCTGCATCGCCGGGAGCCTCTGCGGGTGCCTCCCCTGCCTGAGCCTCAGGCCAATCTCCGGGCCATGCAACCTCTTCCCTGAACTGATCCGGAGTAGGGCATGGAAACGAAGGGAAACCCTGGCTCTACAGGCTAAGACTGAGCTGGTAGAGGCAGTCATGGGTCTGCACGTGCGCCCTGTGGTTGGCCGCCTGCTGGCGAACCAAATGCCGTAAATACCGCTCCGTGTCAAATGACCCAGCTGGATCAGCCTGAGGAGGTGGCGGCGGTGCGTCTAGGGCCTGTGCGTCACCACCCTGTGCCTGTCTAGTTGTGCAGTACTTCTCTATGAAAGCCCGGGTGATCGGCGGTCGAATCACCTTACTAGGTGTGACAGGAACCCCGAACGACTGGCAGAGACCCGTGATCAATGTCGGAAAACCTAGGGCCCTGTTAGACTTATCTGGGTCTAAAGGGTGCCTGGTAGGTGACATACCTGCAAATAGATAAATGGCATCAGCGATCAACTGAGCCACATGAACGCTCATCCGTGTCAGGATGGCATACACCAGCTGACACTTCGACAGAGGGAGGTCAGAATTATGATCGCTGGGCAGGATGTTGCTGAGCAGCAACGTCATCCATGTCTGGGTCAAGGTAGTCATGTTGGTGCGCATGATTCGCACCCGTCTCCCGGCAGCGATCCGGGCAAAATCCTGACCTGGTATGCACAGCAGCTGAGCGATGGCCTACTCATCAAATCCATCGGCCCGGTTCCTCCTCTGACCGTATTCGCACTCCTGGCCTTCCTCCAATACTAGCGGATATCCCAAGAACTGACTGAGGGTGTCTGCATCGAAAGGAATCCACTGGCCCCTCACCCATGACAGGAGGTCCCGTACGCCCTCCTCTGTAGGCCAAGCATTGGCGTAAAACTCGAGGACTATATCTGGATCGAACTTGGCCATGGGAGTGACCAGTGACGTCCAACGCTGGCGAGCTATCTCCTCCTGGAAATCTGTGTACTCGTCGTCTCTGAGCTGGACGCGTCTCTCTCGGTGGAAGGACCATCCCTTGATGGCTTCGAAATGCTGCTGGTGCTCAGCGCTCCTGAAACGATGGCTATCGAACTTGGGAGCGGCACTAGTCCCTGTGGCCGCGGCGTCCTTCCTAGATCTCTTTGAGGCAAGCTTCCTCGGGGCCATTTCCTATGAAGACAAACATTTGGAAAGTTAGTCTACAGGATAATGCTTATTTTAGCACAAAAATGATATGCTAATCTTTACGATTTAAAACGAACTCATGCACACATTAATGTAGTACATTTATGAACATGCGCATGTGTAAAATATCCTACTATTTATGTCAACATACAAGGACATTCAACACATTCTAGTTACCACACATATATACATCTTTGAAAAGAATACACATTTCCATGCTCAAGGCATTGTGTCAAAAATTACACCTATTCACATCCTAAATATTTGCTATCACAAACTACCTACACATATTTGAAGTATTTATCATACAAATTTTTGTTATTTCACTCACATTTATTTATATGCACATTGGAAAGCTAATTACGTCATGCACATACTTGCATTTGAAAAGGAAATTCCATGCCATCATATATTCATTTAGGAAGCGTCCTCAGTATTCATTTAGGAAGCTACTCATTCACACTTTGCAAGGGATTTTACGCCATATATTCACATATATACACACCATTGAAAGGTATTTTCCATGCTACCTACATTCAAAGTAAACCTCATGGGGCAGCCAAATTCTAGTAAAAACTCTCTCAATCATGTCCTAATTTTCATGTCTTTCCACTTTCAAAACCAAAATTTAGATTCTTAGCCATAAGCATGTTTCCTTGCATTGAAGCAAAGAGCTTGGGTTTCTAAGCTTAGAATTGCATTTGGGCACCCATTTCGAATCCTTTATGCTGCCCCTATGTATATAAAACAGTCCCACAATCCCAATCTTACAAAATCATATTCATATGTCATTGGGGCATTTCACCGAGCACTTGGTGGGCGTGTGTTTAGGCCTAAATTGCAAGAGAATGGGGGCAATGTGGCATGCCCCATTGTTTCAGAATACAACATAGGCCTAAGGCCATCCCCTACAACCCCTCAACTCTAACAAATCAAGCATAAAAAGCAACCCAAAACTGCCCCACAAATATGAGTACATTCTCACAATTTAGAGCACCAAAAGATGAACAAAAGGCACCAATGGAAAGCTAAAAATTCAAGGACTGAATACTTACTTGTTGGAGTAAGTAGGAATACGAAAAATGAAAGCAAAATGTAACCAAAAGTGGCTTGGGAGAGCAAAAACCGCAAGCTTCGTGAGGTCTCTCTTTTGAATGTAGGGGGGGGAGTTTTTGGGTGCAGAAAACGTCCCCCTCCCTCATTTTTTATAATCTGGTGCAGGGGTTGATGCAAGCTCCATTGGAGCTTGTAGGCCTAGGATCTTCTTCATCAATGGATTCCTTTGCTTCTTGGAAGATAAATGGCAGCGGAATGGAGAAGGAAGAGAGAGAGGAGACGCCACTTCAAGGAGAAGATGAGTCTAGAAGAAGCTCACCACCATAGGAGGCCATGGATAAGAGCTTGGAGGAAGAAGGAGATGAATGAAGGGAGAGGGAGAGAAGAGCACGGAATTTTGTGCTCAAAAAGAGCTCTGAAATCTGAAGTTAATATTCAAATGATCAAAGTTGAAAAAAATGCACACACATGACCTCTATTTATAACCTAAGTGTCACACAAAATTGGAGGGAAATTCAAATTTCACTTGAATTTGAAATTGAATTTGTGGAGCCAAACTTTGGAGCCAAAATTTCACTAATTATGATTAGTGAATTTTAGTTATGGTTCAACCCACTAATCCAAGATCAATTCCAAGATTCTCCACTAAGTGTGCTTAGGTGTCATGAGGCATGAAAAGCATGAAGGACATGCACAAAGTGTGACTATATGATGTGGCAATGGGGTGTAGTAAGCAAATGCTCACCTCCCCCTCTAAAATTTAATTGGATTGGGCTTCTACCAATTCAATTAAATTTATTTCCCACCACACACATCAAATATCCACTTAGTGCATGTGAAATTACAAAACTACCCCTAATACAAAAACTAGTCTAGGTGCCCAAAAATACAAGGGCTGAAAAATCCTATATTTCTAGGGTACCCTACCTACAATATGGAGCCCTAAATACAAGGACCAAATATAATGACATCCTAGTCTAATATGTACAAAGATAATTGGACCCAACCTTGGCCCATGGGCTCAAAAATCTACCCTAAGATTCATGAGAACCCTAGGGCCTTCTTCAGCAGCTCTAGCCCAATCTTCTTGGAGCCTCTTGCTCATGGTTCTAGTGATTGGTCCTTTCTTAGGGAGGATTGCATCAGGGGTTGCTCGCCCAGGCGAGCTAACCTGCCATTTTTTTTAGGGGAAACATAACCATGGCCCCCCTTACAGGTTAGCATTTGCCTACTCGAACCTACTTAAGTTAGATCTGGCATCCATTACTCATTTTAAACAAACAATAGTAATAATTACTGTGAATTCAAAGGATACTGGGCTGCCTTGCAGTGACGTTCTCTGCTTCTCTAGCGCCGAGAAGGGACGACGATCGGTCGGTCATGACCCTATCCTCCATTTGCATTCATCCCTAAGTACCTGCAAGTAGGAAACAAACACTGTGCAGCCAATTGTGACCGGGTCATCGTTTTACCTTGGTTGATTTCTATCGTCAACTTTGTCTCGACTTCTGACCGTGGCCTAAGACGATTCTGCCCCTGTTACCACAAGATATGCATGTGTACGTGCATGCATGAATGTTTTTAATGCAATGATTTTCTTAGTGAAGGCTGGTTAGGTTCAGTTTTAATTTAAGCGTTTGGGGCACCCCATGAACCGAGCGAAGAGGGCTCAGGTTATTACAAACTAACACAAGGTTTAAAACCAAAGTGAGGACTGTAGCCTCACCCATCTTCTCTTCTTTTAAAGAAACGTGACGAGACAATTACAGCGGATGGGAATCCCTGGAGGAAACCAAGAAGAACAAAAAAACTCAGAAATAAAAGCACATGCAGTGGTTCCCCCAATTGCCCCAGACTTCAAGCGTAATATCGCTTAACGACATCGGAGTTCACGGGCGAGGGTAGTTCCTCGCCATCCATGTTGGTGAGTATCAGAGCACCCCCAGAAAAAGCCCTTTTCACAACGAAAGGTCCTTCGTAATTTGGGGCCCACTTTCTTCGATTATCCTTAACAACGTGGGATATCTTTTTCAGCACAAGGTCCCCCTCGTTGAACTTGCGCGAGCGTACCTTCTTGTCGAACGCGTTCTTTATCCTTTGTTGGTATAGGCGCCCATGGCTCATGGCCGTCAAATGCTTACCGTCAATCAGGTTGAGCTGGTCGTAGCGTGCTTGAGCCCATTCTAACTCTTCTAGGCTTGGTTCCGCTATTATCTTCTGGGAAGGGACCTCTACCTCGAATGGGAGTACCGCTTCCATCCCATAAACCAAGGAATACGGCGTTGCCCCAGTAGAAGTTCGTACCGAGGTTCTATATCCGTGCAGGGCGAAAGGCAACATCTCATGCCAATCTTTGTATGACACCGTCATCTTCCGAACAATCTTCTTAATATTCTTATTTGCAGCCTCTACAGCCCCATTCATCTTTGGCCGATAAGGGGTGGAGTTATGATGCTGGATCTTAAAATCCTCGCACATTTCCTACATCATTTTGTTGTGCAGATTGGTACCATTGTCAGTAATGATCTTCCTAGGGAGTCCGTATCGACAAATCAGCTCCCTCTTTATGAATCTAACCACCACACTTCTCGTGACATTAGCATGAGAAGCCGCTTCAACCCATTTGGTGAAGTAATCTATCGCCACAAGAATGAAGCGGTGACCATTCAAAGCTTTGGGTTCGATGGTCCCAATGACATTTATCCCCCACATGGAAAAAGGCCAAGGGGCGGACATAACATTCAGAGGATGTGGCGGAACATTGACATTGTCCGCGTATGCCTGACATTTATGACATTTCCTTACATGGGCGCAGCAATTGCTTTCCATATTGAGCCAATAATAATCGGCTCTAAGGATCTTCCTGGCCATAGCATGCCCATTGGCATGTGTCCCAAATGAACCCCCGTGGATTTCCTCAATCATGAAGTTCGCCTCTTTGGCATTTACACATCGTAGGAGGGTCATGTCGTGGTTTCGTTTGTACAGGATGGTACCACTCACAAAGAAATAGTAGCCAATCTCCTTAACGTTATTTTGTCATTGTCAAAAATCCCTGGTGGATACTCCTTGTTCTCAACATATTGTTTGATGTCGAAGTACCACGGTTTCCCATCTCGCTCCTCCTTTATCGTACAACAATGTGCTGGCTTGCCCTAAGATCTGAATTCGGTGTACGACAGATCCCCGTGTGGGGCAAGTTGAAACATGGATGCAGGGTGGTCAATGCATCGGCCATTTGGTTCTCTTCCCGAGGTATGTGGTGGAAAGAAATGTCGTCAAAGAATTCGGCTAACTTCAAGATGTGAGTTTGATAGAGTATCAACTTCGGATCCCTAGTTTCCCATTCTCCTCTCAACTGGCATATTACCAAAGCCGAGTCTCCATACACTTTGAGTAGCTTTACATCAAAATCAATGGCCGCTTGAATCCCAAGGGCACACGCTTCATATTCGGCCATATTGTTGGTACAATCGAAACCTAGCCTGGCGGTGAAAGGAATACACTGATCCTCCGGGGATACAAGGACTGCCCCTACTCCATGGCCCAAAGCATTAGATGCCCCATAGAAGCAGACAATCCATTTGTCTATGTCCTCGTGCGTCCGCTTCTCTTCGAACAGGGCCATGATGTCTTCATCCGGGAACTCAGGGTGCATCGGCCGATAATCCTGGAGGGGTTGCTGGGCCAAATAATCTGCCAAGGTGCTTCCCTTTATCGCCTTTTGGGTGACGTACACAATATCGAACTCAGATAGTAGTACCTGCCACCTAGTGATTCATCCTGTGAGGGTTGGTTTCTCAAAGATGTATTTCACGGGATCCATTTTGGAAATAATCCATGTGGTATGACTGAGCATGTACTGCCTAAGCCGATGTGACGCCCACACCAGGGCACAACACATCCTTTCCAGCATTGAGTAATTCATCTCACATGCGGTAAACTTCTTGCTTAGATAGTAAATGGCTTGTTCCTTTTTCCCAGAATCATTATGCTGACCCAACACGCACCCCATAGACTCGTCTAATACAATCATGTATAGGAAAAGAGGTCTTCCTGTTATAGGTGGCATAAGCACCGGGGGGTTTGCGAGGCTCTGTTTGATCTTCTCGAAGGCCTCTTAGCAGTCGCTGTTCCACAGGACCGCCTGGTTCTTTCGTAATAGCTTAAAAATGGGCTCACATGTCGGGGTGAGTTGCGAGATAAATCTCGCGATGTAATTCAACCTGCCCAAGAAACCTCAAACTTGCTTCTCTGTGCGCGGTTCCGGCATTTCAAGAATGGCCTTCACTTTCTCGGGATCTATCTCTATCCCTTTCTGACTTACGATGAATCCCAGCAACTTCCCTGACTTTACCCCGAAGGTGCACTTGGTTGGGTTTAGCTTCAGTTGGTATTTCCGCAACCTTCCAAACAGCTTATGCAGATTAACGAGGTGTTCATCCTCAGTCCGAGATTTTGCAATCATGTCATCTACGTAGACCTCTATCTCTTTATGCATCATGTCATGGAACAACGCTACCATGGCACGCTGATAGGTTGCCCCAGCATTTTTCAGCCCGAAGGCCATTACTTTGTAGCAGAACGTTCCCCATAGGGTGACGAAAGTAGTCTTCTCCACATCTTCGGGTGCCATCTTTATCTGATTATACCCCAAGAAACCATCCATAAACGAGAAAAGGGCGAACTTGGCTGTATTATCTACCAATATATCAATGTGTGGCAGGGGAAAATTGTCTTTAGGACTGGCTCGGTTTAAGTCCCGATAGTCTACACACATTCACACCTTGTCGTCCTTTTTTGGGACCGGGACAATGTTGGCCACCCACTCCGGGTATCGAGCTACAGCTAAGAAACCCGCATCGAACTGCTTTCTCACTTCTTCTTTAATTTTTAAAGACATCTCGGGTCTCATCCTTCGTAGCTTTTGCTTAACTGGGGAAGACCCAGGATTCAATGGCAACTTATGCTGCACAATGTCAGAGTCCAGACCGGGCATGTCTTGGTATGACCACGCAAAGACATCTTGATATTCTTCAAGAAGGGTTATCAAGCCTTGGCGGATAGGTGCGGTCATACCGGTTCCTACTTTTACTTCTTTCTTTCCCTCTCCGGTCACTAAGTTTACCAGTTCGGTTTCCTCTTGGTGAGGCTTCATTTCGCGTTCTTCTTGAGCGATCAACCTCTCCAACTCTGGTGAAAGGATGTCCTCTTCCTCTTCTTTGTTGATCGTTTGGCTTACATCTCGATCGAAATCGATTGTCAAACCCTCGTTGTTATCACGCGCCAGTTCCCCACTTGGGAATCGGGATGGCATGGTCGCACGAAATTTGGCGGGTCTGGAGGGAACTCCTCTCCTATTGCTACCACCTCTTCCTCAAACATTATTCCGACATTGGTGAAACACTGGCTAACATGGCCGGGCCATGCCCTATCCGCTTGGAATCTTGACGGTGCATTCCTCCTTCCCGGCATCCCGGGTTCATACCCCAACCCATATTTGTATGGGTTTCCCCTAATATTGACCACGTCGGCATTCCCGAGGCCGTCCTTGCCTAGACCCATTCCGGGCTCATAACCGTGCTTGAGCATAACCCGTGCTACCATTATGGCCGCATTGGAGAGAGAAGGTAGCAACGGACTTGTTTCCACAGAGGCACAACTCACCACCTCGAAGGATTGGAAAGCTGTTTCCAATGATTCTTCCGCTGCTTCTACGTATGGTGCAGAGGAGGGGCAGCTCACCAACATATCCTCTTCGCCCGACACTATCACTAAAAGTCCACCAACCGCGAACTTCAATTTCTGGTGAAGCGTCGAAGGGACCACTCCCAGCGCATGAATCCAAGGTCTCCCCAAGAGACAGCTGTAGGCGGGATTTATGTCCATCACTTGAAACACCACATTGCAAGTTTGGGGGCCTATCTGAATAGGGATGTTGATTTCCCCCATCACTTCCCACCGACTACCATCAAAGGCTCGTACCACCATCGAACTTGGTTTTAAACGTGACGCACTAAAAGGAAGCTTCTCCAAGGTGGTCTTCGGCATCACATTTAAACTTGAACCATTGTCGATAAGTACCTTTGCGACGACATGGTCCATACATCTTACAGACACATGTAGAGCCCTGTTGTGTCCTCTCCCCTCAACGGGAATCTCTTCCGCAAACGCGATATAGTTATTGGTGGTTATACGATTAACGATGCCTTCAAAACCCTCAACTGAGATATCGTGCGCTACGTGGGCTTCGTTGAGGACCTTTATCAACAGCGCACGATGAGGATCGGAGTTTATGAGCAGTTCAAGCAAAGAGATCCTTGCTGGAGTTTTATTCAGTTGTTCAACTACCTTAAACTCGCTTTGTTGGATGAGACAAAGGAACTCATGAGCCTCTTCCAAAGTCACCGTCTTTCCTTGAAGACCTTCTTTCTTTTCAGCTCCTTTTACCACCGGAGGCTCCACTTCTTTCGAGGGGGTGGCTACGTCTGTGGGCTCTTGGACCATAGGCGCCTTCCCCTTGGAGGGAAATTTCGTCGAGTGAGGGGGAGCGAACACCCGGCCACTGCGGGTTACGCCACTGAGGCCGGTGATGTTGGTCACCTTGGCTGACAAGGAGTCAACTTCGGTTGCAACTCTTTCTCCAAAAGCGGGAGGGGTATACTTCCACGGAACAGCCTTATTGCTTTGATATGCAAACGGCGTCGGCTTGGATGCTGTTCGGGGGTACATGGGCGTGGAGCTGGTCCCTTTCCTAGTGAAACATATTACTAGGGCTTTGGGGGTTAGGGGAACCTTCTTTTTCTTCCGACTGCATGCAAATCTGTGGTTCTTCCTTCCCTCCTTTGGACACTTCGAGATGCCCCCAGTCCATGAGCCGTTGAAGCAATTCTTCCACCGCGGGACAGGTTTCCATGTTGTGCGATTCCCCGAGATGAAATAAACATTTGTCCCTTTCATCTCCGCCACGAGAGACCATGCATGCCGCTTGCAGCGACTGGTAGATGAACCGCCTAGATGTAGCCACATCTTCCAATCTCTTTTCCCATTATGGCCCATCCTCTTCGATGGCGTTTACGCTAGCCCCTCCATGACAGGCTAGTGGGTTAGTTTTAACGTTGGGGCCCTCCTCTTGGAATGATAGCTAGCCGGCATTAATTAGGTGTTGCACCTTATATTTGAACGGTAGGCAGGAGTCAATGTTGTGTCCGGGGGCTCCACTATGGTACGCACACTTGGCATCCGAGTTGTACCACTTGGGGTATGGTGGCTGGAAGACCTTCCCGGGTATTGGCCACCACCAAATCATTTTCCAATAATGAAGGCCACAACTCGGAGTATGCCATGGGAATAGGAGAGAAATCATCTTTCGGGGGGGTGCGCTGTGCATTATTATAGCTCGCGCCCGGAGTTGTATTACTGGTTGGCCGGGGAGTGGCTGGAGTTGTGTGTTGGGCCGGCGTTCTTTCTATTACGGGAGGTCCTTTCACTTGAGTTGGGAAGGAGCTCCCGGCTCGGATTGAAAAGTTCGGGAGGTTGGGCTGGTATGAGTTTTGGATATTTTGGGGTGCTTTCATCCATGTAGGGGCGGTGGTGACCGCGTGGGTATCTCCTTTTTTCCTCGTGCCCACTACTGAGGCTCTTCTGTTGTTGTTGGGGGCCATGTTGGAGGCATATTCAAACTTGCCTTTTCTCAGCCTGGACTCGATTCTTTCTCCGGCGAAGACGAAGTCCACAAAGTTAGCTGGCATGTACCCTATCAGCTTTTCATAGTAGAACGTAGGCAACGTATCTACCATAATTGTGATCATCTCCCTCTCGGTCATGGGCGGGACGACTTGGGCTGCGAGATCTCTCCACGTTTGGGCATATTCTTTAATGGACTCATGTTCTCGCTTGGTCATACTCTGAAGCTGGTTTCGATCAGGAGCCATATCCGTGTTGTATTGGTACTCCCTAATGAAGGCAGTCGCTAAATCTTTCCATGACCGGATCTGAGAAGCTTCCAGATTGGTATACCATGCCACTGCTGCTCCGGCTAAGCTGTCTTGAAAGAAATGCACCAACAGCTTTTCGTCCGTAGAATATGCCCCCATTTTTCGGCAATACATCCGAAGATGACCTTTTGGACATGTCGTCCCTTTGTATTTATCAAAATCTGGTACTTTGAACTTGGGAGGGATGACGATGTCAGGTACCAGACACAGAACCGCTAAATCCGAGAATGGTCAGTTGTCGAGGCCCTCTACCGCTCTTAGCCTCTCTTCAAGTGAATCAATCTTTCCCTTATCTTTTGCAAAGGGAACTGATTCTTTTATGGGTGCGGGTGGAGATGGGACATGGCGGACTATGTTTGGTTGCGGTAATTCATGGGGGGCCGGATCTTTGAGAGGAAGTAGAGGGCCTAGATGGGCATCTCCTTCATCATCTTCTTGTAAGGGATAGTCGGCATAAGGAGGGAGTTGCCCCTCGAAGGTAGGGGCTTGGCTCAAATCTTCCGGAGCGGTACGGGGAGTGATGTCTGGAGGCAAGCCATAAGGGTAAGCTTGAGGACTATACCTCCGACCGAACACCATTGTGTTTCTATCTCGGCCCAAGTTTATTGCGGGCTGTAGCACCGGTTCCGCTTCCCTAGCTGTATTGGAGGCGGTCGCCGTGGCATTATCCTCTATAGTTTTCTTAAGCTTTAGCATGGCCTCCGTGATACAAGCCATTTGATCTTTTAAGGCCGATAGGTCGGCCTTCATCTGTTCTTGCACTCCCTCTTCATTATCCATTTTTCTGGATCGAGTGTTATAGGGGTGCCTCTGCGCTTTCTTAGCTATTGTGAGTTCCCTACAGAAACAAACAATGGTGAGTAGGCCACCAAAACATGAATATGCTAATGAATGATCGGAGCACTTGGATCCACCTCAAGATTTTTAGGTAACGTGATGAGTTTCAGAACTTCTCGTTTTATAAAAAAGGAACAAAGCTTTTATCTAGCCAAGATCATACAAAAGTGTTACAACAGAACCTAACGATTTCAAATTATGTGGGCCATCAAATCTATCATGTGTTGACAGTAATTGATTAGCCCGTGAATTTCCTCAGGGGCTGAACACACTTCAGCGATGGCCTTCGCTTTGGCTAGTAGCCGCGGGAGGTCTTGACTTCCATTTAAGGTCAAGGCGAACCTATCCATCCACATAGTCGCTTCTTGATGCAATGCATCAATCACCCTCCCTCTTGCTTCCTTTTCGGTGTACACTTGTGCGAAATCCTCTACTAGCTTTTGTTCATGGGTCACAGACTGGTTTAACTCTTCCTTGTACTGCCCTATGATGGCTAGCATGCTTCACTCCATGGCTTCCAAGTGTTGAGCCAAACTCCTCTTGGATCTTGAGCAAGCAGCTAATTCTTCCTTTAAGATCATGCCATGCACCCGTGACTGGTCCCTTTCCTCTCTCCGAAGCTTGAGCTCATTGTTGCTGCCCCACAAAGCTCCTCGGAATTTATCTCAGCCATGTTCCTCCTTGCGGGCCCTTTTAGTTTCTTGTTCAAGGCCTCTTGTAGTGGTCGCATTTTCCTCTCGTAACTCGGTGCACTCTTTCCGGATGTTTGTAGCAGCTGACTTGAACTTTTCTTTGGCGAGTCTTGCCTTCCCTAGCTCTAATTTTAGAGCTTGGACTTCTTCATCTTCTTCCGGAGCTTCGAAGTTCTCCTCATTGATAACTTTTAACTTGGCGAGCCAATCTAACCCTCGCGTATGAACTCTTAGCCATTCGTGATAACCACCGATGACGCCATTACGGATGCCCCTAAGTTCTTTATCCTTCCTCAACGGACTTCTTCATGCCTTGTGGACTCTTTGTACAACCTTGAGACTTTGTGCGCCGAAATCTCTCACAAGGAAAGGCGAGAGGCTCTCTTCCATTGGCGCTCCCCTCATGGGGTACCCTAGCTGTCTTATTACAAGTGCGGGATTATATTTACTACAACCCCGCATCCCTATCAACGGAACATTAGGGTAGTCCCCACATGAGAAAAGAACTCCCTCCTTTCCTTCCTTCCATCGAGGAAACCAATTGATTGTGTTGCCTCCTATCCCAGCCAAGTGTTGGTCCCAATCGACTCTTCTCTTTTCGACACACGAGTGATAACTTTGAATCGAACACGGGTGTCTTATGTCTTGTTGGAATAGGTGCGAAACCAACCACACACAGAGAGCAGGTAAGCAGCAGACGATCCATGCACTGTTCTTCTCGCACCTTCGGTCAAATGTATCAAATAAGTCCGCCAAGATAGTCACCACTGGGCTTTCCTTGCTATGGTGATATGCAAGGAAAGCATCAATTGCGGCTAGGTCCACCAAACCGTCCACGTTCGGAAAGAGGACGACCCCAAAGATCAGCAAAGCTAGTATATCCACAAACGGGACCCACTTCTCTTGGCTTGCCATATCCCTTGCCTTGCCTTCCAAGTATTTTCGTGGCAGGCCCACTATGCCGTTCTGAGTTTGCTTCATGCGATCCAACTCTTTTGCCGAATCTCTGACCACAGCTGCAATCTTACTCAAGGAGGGAAGAAACCCGGAGAAAAGATACGGTTTTCTTCCCCCAAGAGGGCATCCTAATATCTCCTCAAACTCTTCAACAGTCGGTACCATTTGGAAGTCCCCAAACGTGAAGCACCTCAATGGTTGGTCATAGTATTGGGCGAGGGATACAACAACTTCTGTAAATACCTCCATTGCAGTCAAATCTAAGATCTTTTCGTATACTTTGCGGAAGGCTTGCCTTTGGAGGGACCCCATCAACCGTCTCAACTCATTAAGGCTGGTGACATCTAGACCCTTAATCTTGACTTGATAAAATCTTTTTCCGTTTTGATTTGTCCCCATCATTTACCTAAAAAAGGGGTGGATCAAGACTCCGATATGAATGATGCAATGCGCATGCATGAAAACGGAAAGAAAACATAATAAGGGGTAATTTACATATACGAGACCAAAAAGATCCATCTTTTTAATACTACGTTCTAGGCATTTAGAGCACCTCAATGTATGTATTAAAAAGTGACATATTACTCTAGAGAAACAAAAATCACTAGCAAAACTATAATTTATGTGCTATTCGCGGAAAAATGCATGTGAACAAATGGCACAGAGCGTGTTTGCTCTATGCCCTTATTTGGGAACCTATAGGATGATATCTAGGGGTCTCTAATAACTACTCCCAAAGATTCATAACTCACACGGCTGTTTTCTAGAGGTATCATCACTCAAGATAATAATATTGTGGCGGTATTAAATACCAGCGACAACACATTATAAAGAGAGAAAGCTCTAGACGAGGTTTCACTATTATCAAGCAAGTCGGAGACCTAGCATGATTATAGATTCACCTCCACTTCTTAGATTCCCATGAACCCGGGTATAGCCCCCCCCCCCCCCCCCCGCTTTTTTTTTTACTCAAACCCATGGGTGCTTAGAATGTAGTGTAAAAATGTGGAAAAGACAACAGTTATTACATTTTACACAGTTCAATAAATGCACACACAAAGTTTCACAATTCCACAATTCCTTAAAATAGGCCTAACTCACAAAAAATTCCCCAGTGGAGTCGCCAACTGTCGCAACATGCCCTTTTGCGGGCGAGCGAGGCGAGGCTCACGGTGCGCTTTCCAAAGGAGGAAAGATGCGCGGAGTCGCCACCAACGTTTATTTGTGGAAAACGTCAGAAAAACCGAAGGAAACCGGTCAAAACGAAAATTCTAAGTTTGGGAGTTGTATTTACGTTTGAGGAAGGTATTAGCACCTCTCACGTTTGTCTCAAAGGACAACAGCCTATTTTTTAGAATTGTGAAATTGCATTATCTTACCTTTTATTTCTTTTTTTTTATTTTTGAGGTCGACAAAAGCGGGGCTCTTGCTCCTACGTACCCTCCATGGAAGAGGAAATCAGACCTACGTAGTTCTTTCTTAAGGGCGAATCAAGCGATTCTTTTTACTTGGAAGGTGGTCATTTTAAGGCGTTGGACCTTAAAAATGATCCATTTACTTGGTAAGAAAAACTGAGATATTGAACTTTTCAAATCCTTTTTTAGTAACTTTTATGTGGACGAGCTTGACTTTGCGGGTTGATTTTAGCCTTAATTTCACTTTAGTTATTAGTCAATTCAATTAAGAACGAGAAATCCCAAAGAGAAACGTCCGATTGATTTTTCCGCTTTATTTTACTAAAAGGTATTTTTTGATTATTATATTATTATTTTACCTCTTTTTTTATTTTCAACGTGGTTACGGCACGATCGAACGATCGGAATTCATTTTAACAAAAATTAACGGATATTACAAATCAAATGATCGGTGGAAATTTATTTTATTTTTTGATTAGACGAGAAATGACTTAAATAAATGACTGAAGCACGTCAAAAGGGGGTACGGAAAGTAAATGAAAACAAGAATAAAAGTACACGAAACAAATGGGGACCACCACGGGTACATAGAATGAATTGAAAAGCTCAGTTTGGGGTACTTACCGGTTAAAGACCGAAGAAAATGAAGAACGAACGATGAATGTCGAAGAACGGTTGAAAATCTTCGCGTAATTACCCACGCAAACGTTACGGAAGCGCCTCGGCTTAGATTTTCTTCACGGAAACAATTTTCCTCAGCAATTTCAAGAGAATACGAAGTGCCAAGAAGGCTCAACCCCTTCCTTCTTCATCCCTCCCCCTATTTATAGCAAAATAGGGGAGGAGCTTGCCACCCAGCTCGCCCAGGCGAGAATCTGGAAGGCCCAAGTGGGCCTAGTTGCTATTTACACCCCCTTTTTTACTAAATACACCCCCTTTACTTTTTTGGTGATTCTTTTTACGTAACGTTACGAAACTTTACGAATTTCGTAACGACACTTATTTTCTTTTCGTAAGGTTACGGAACCTTACGGATCATGTATTTACTCTTTTTTAGCTTTCGAAAAAGTTACGGAAACTCACGGGTTGCGTAACAATACTTCCTTTTGGTTTCCGTCACACTACGGAATTTCACGGATGGCGTAACCACGCTTCCTTTTTATTTCCGGCGCGTCTCGAGCTTCACATATTGTGCAACAAAGGGTGCCAAGTACTTCGAAGCGGTTAATCAAAGGTTGCATGCCATCAAGCAAAAGTCTCCGGACGAAATTAGGGTATGACAATAGTCTTTGAAAAGTAAAGGCGGATGACATTGATAGTCTCCGCAAGACAAAAAGACTAAGATAGTTTTTTAAATGTAAAGGAGCAGATGACCTTGATTGTCTCTGCAAGACAAAAAACTATGATAGTCTTTGAAAAGTAAATGATAGAGGACTTTGAGTTCTATGAAAGCATAAAGACAGAGGACTTTGAGTCCTATGAAAGACAAAAGCGAGGACTTTGAGTCCTGTGAAAGATAAAGGTGAGGACTTTGAGTCGTATGAACGATAAAAGTGAAGACTTTGGGTCCTATAAAACAAGCCAATAGGTACTAGTACCAAGGGGCTCGACCTTATGAGAAAGCAAGAGGTTGACTCTTTGATAGGGCCTTTCATCCTAAACTCAAAAGATAGGACATTAGATTTGGGAAATTTGTATGTATAGAGAAATTTCTGCCCTTATGAACATGATTTCTGGGATGCAGATGCATGCAACCTTCATCTTGAAATGCTAGTATTGCAAATGGTTTTGAACCATGAAAATTGTGTAATGCTCATGACATTCTTTCCAATTTTTCTTTGATTTTGATTTTGATTTGATTTTTTTTTTGCTTCTTTTTTTTTTCTTTTGTGGAAAACACATATTGACTGTCTTTTTCTGAAAGACGTGATAACTCATGAGACCTCATCCTATCTTTTTGCAAATCCCTTCGGGGACTCCCTCAGAGTGTATGTTTTGTTTGATTTAGTCACTTGAAAATTTTGGAGTGGTGGCAATGGAGCCGTTTGACATTCAATCAATCAACCGAAATATTGATCCTAGGTTTTTCCCCTTTCCCTTTTTTTAAAACTTCGATTATTCTGCATAGCAAGAAAACATAAGGCTTTGGGATCTATCGTGCGCCCCATTGAAGGATGGCAATGAATTGTCACACTTTGGTATGAGACCAAGTGAAACTTTCCTGATATAAGGTCATAGAGTGATGCCAAAGGTCTATCGATCTCACTGAAACTTGATGAAATGGGCTGATCCCGAAAGAATTTATAACAAAGCTACCATTGGATTCGAAAGGAATCCTGAAAGGGTGTGCATGAGAGACTAACATCAGATGTACCCTACTATCACGATTGTCTTTGGGCATTTTCCACAAGCTCCTGGTCGAATGAGTTTTTTTCTCAAATGTGCAAGTGCGAAACCTCGAGGATTCTTTATATATATATATATATATATATATATATATATATATATATAT
This sequence comes from Glycine max, assembly GCF_000004515.6. NCBI lineage: Eukaryota > Viridiplantae > Streptophyta > Magnoliopsida > Fabales > Fabaceae > Glycine > Glycine max. The sequence goes on along the minus strand of NC_016091.4, from coordinate 23,305,761 downwards.
ATATATATATATATATATATATACACACCCATCAATCAAAAGCGCGTGCGGGTTTCATTCTAGAATTCCAACTTAAAAGCAAAATTTGTCATTCCTTGATCCACATGGGCTCTATTGGGCTTGTAACGTGGTCAGGGGTAAGAGGGCTATGAAAGAAAGGATTAGAATGGCTCAAAGAGTGTTTGAGGGTTATATTGAGTAAGAACTTTGAGAGTCTTGCTTGTATTTTATTCATTTCATCTTTTGAGTTTGGCTCTACTCCTTTTGTCTTATACATTAATCTTTCATTGCACTTTTGTGCCTTTCTTGCAAAATTTGGAGATCTTTTGTCTTTTTTTTTTCACTCGCCTTTGGCGGATTTTGTTTTCTTCATTGTTTCCCAACTTCATGCATGTGTTCTTTGCATTGCTCTTCCCACCAGTTTAGCAGTGGTTCCCACTCAGGGTTTCTATTTTGCTTTTGTTGTTTTTTTTTTGTTGTTTTTAGAAAGCAAATATGTTTTGGCTCAGAGGGGGTAGCAAAGGATAAACTAGTGTTTGGGATGTTGAAACATGGCCATGTGTCATTTCAAACCTTGACTTAGATCCTTTTGTAGTTAAGATTTTGGGACAAAACCTTAATAACACACCCCTAATTGTTTTTTATTTTATATTAACCCTAATTTTTTCTTAGGCTGCCCTTTCAGTTTTTCAACCTATCAGGTGAGAACTTTTGATCTACCCCTAGGTTCGATTGAGGCTCATGCATGGTGCCTCTCATTTCCCCAGTGTAGGGCTCTGAGGTACCCATTGTTGTCTTTTGTCATGACCTTGTAGCAAGGAAAAATGAAAGAAACTATGCAGGTTCTCGAGAAATATTTAAATGATTTTCAATTGACAGATTAAGTCAAATGACTCCTGTTCTTAATAACTCACTTTTCTCTCAAAAAGACAACTTTTAAGAACGATAAAATAAGGTCACATGAATGTTTGTACTTCTTATTTTGATTTAAAAAATAGTCAATCAAACATTGTTTGTCTTCTTTTTTTACTTGTCGTTTACGGCACCCCTACCAAACGTATAGAATGAGTAGTATCTGATTGAACAGGCTTGGAGATCAACTCAAGAGCGCAAGTCACTTGAGTAAAGAAAACAACGGCTTACATTCACATTCCAGTGAAAGTTAAATAAGAAAAGATGTAATTATGAGAGAATGAGATAAGGACATCAAATTTATCAGTATTATTAGCATTGTGACTGTTGTTTACAATAATGGCATAAACTTAAAAATCCTAATAAGTCATTGGAGACATCTAACAACAACCTTCAAATTGCCCCATGCATAGTGTCGCTTGCCAACACCAGAATTCACAAGTGATTATCCTCCTCAAATTTTAGCCTGCCCGCATCAATTAGAATTTGCACCTTATGTTTCAGGGTCATACAATGCTCAATGGAATGCCCCAAAACTCCTCCATGATAAGCACATGTTGCATTTGAGTTGTATCCCCGGAAAAATGGAGGTTGAGGAACCTTGGCTAGGGTTATGGCTACCATTGCATTATTGAGTAGATATGGGAGTAAGTTAGCATACGACACCAGAATTGGGGTGAATTCTACAAGCTTCTTTGCTGGAAAATTCCTTCCCTGGTTAGTGTTTTGGTTTGTGTTAAGGGTGGTGTTTGGAATTGGATGATTTAGGGGTGGCCTTTATGGATGATTGAGTGTTCTTGGTTGATAGGGTGGTGGGTAATGAAAAGGGTTAATATTGGCTGAGTATTGATATTGTTGAGTTGGTGAGAAATTTGGCCATGTAGGAATAGCAGTCATAACATGGGTTCCTCCTTCCTTCTCATTCTCTCCATTTGCCCCAGGCTTCCTATTCATCAAAGCAGGATAATCAAATTTTCCTCTCTTCAAACCCACTTCGATCCTTTCACCGGTGAAAACTAAATCAGCAAAGCTTGAAGGTGTGTAACCCACCATCTTCTCATAGTAGAACACCAGTAACGTGTTCACTATCATTGTTATCATCTCTTTCTTCGTCATTGGGGGCGCTACTTGAGTTGCCAGATCCCTCCACCTTTGGGCATATTCTTTGAAAGATTCATGCTCTTTCTTACACATGTTCTGTAGCTACATTCTATCTGGAGCCATATTAGAATTCTACTGATACTGCCTAATGAAGGCAACCATTAGGTCTTTCCAAGAATGGACTCGGGAAGGTTCCAGATTAGTATACCAGGTGACGGCTTCCCCAGTAAGACTTTCCTAGAAGAAATGCATCAATAATTTTTCATTTATATGATCAAATTTCTCCCTTTCCACCATAGCGGGAGGGACTCTTCCTACCGCAGCTTCATGGTGAAGTAACCAAGATCACTTGGATTATATAGAGGAAAGCCTGGGACACCAAGATCACTTCATGGTGAAGTAACCAGCTCGCCTGGGCGAGCTGTCATGACCCCAAATGCTTTGTTTTGTTATAAATAAGCATGAAGAGGAGCTGAGAGAGAGGTTCTGAGGTCTAGATCACTTGGATTATATAGAGGAAAGCCTGGGCCACCAAGATCACTTCATGGTGAAGTAACCAGCTCGCCTGGGCGAGCTCAGCTTGCCAGGGCGAGGGTTGCTTTAGAATGAAGTAACAGCTCGCCTGGGTGAGCTGTCATGACCCCAAATGCTTTGTTTTGCTATAAATAAGCATGAAGAGGGGCTAAGAGAGAGGTTCTGAGGTCCAGAGGTGAAGGATTGGAGAGAAAGAAGAGAAAAAGAAGCTAAATCGCCACTGAATCACGAATGCAATTGATTTCTACATCGTTCTTCGTTCTTCATCTGGTTAGTGCTTGTCTTTAAGGATTTGAACATGATTCATGGACCCTTAGGGGTCCTCTTTATTGTTTTGTGCATCTTCACCTCCTTCTCCTATCATCGTTAATCGTTTTTCTTTTGAAAAGTAAGTTTTAACCGATTGTTATTGTCGTAAATCATCTTTTGAAAGAGATTTAAAGTTAATGAATAAAACCAAGATGAAGTCAACATATAACTGATTTTCTCTTCATTAAAATCACTTGGGATCTTTCCAAGGTCCAACGCCTTAACGATTCTCTCCTTTCATCAAAATCAAAAGATTGTTTCAAGGTCCAACACCTTAAACGACTCTCCGCTTTTCAAGTTTAAAACATTGTTTCAAGGTCCAACACCTTAAACGACTTTTGTTCGCAATTAAAATAAATCTTTCAAAAAAGATAAAATCAATGTAGCACACAAAATTTCATACTTAAAGAACTACATAGGTCTAAGTTCCTCATCGTACCTGAGGATACATAGGAGTGAGGGCAATACCCTTGTCGACCCCAAAAAAGTAAAAAAAAACATAAAAAGGGAAAAAATAATAAACATAAAAAGGAAAAATACATAATTTTGAAGTCATGTTTTGCACACTCGATTAGAGGTTGTCGTCCCTTATGACGAGCGTGTGGGGTGCTAATACCTTCCCCATGCATAAACAACTCTCGAACCCTCATTTTCAAAAATACACAGACCTTCGTCCTTTATGGTTTTTTTAACGTTTTCCTCAAATAAAGATTGGTGGCGACTCCACTCGTTTTCTCCCTTGGAGGCAAACGCTTTGGCCCATGATTTTGGCCTTTTCGCACCCCCATCGAAGGGTAGGTTGCGACAGTTGGTGACTCCACTGGGGACAATGTCTTCAGTTGGCGACTTAAAGACGACAATGTCTTCAGTCATTGCATGCCTTCAAAAGGAGACAATGACCTTCATTTACATTTCAAAGACGACAATGTCTTCAGTGATTGCATGCTTTCAAAAGGCGACAATGACCTTCATTTACATTTCAAAGACGCAATGTCTTCAGTGATTGCATGCTTTCAAAAGGCGACAATGACCTTCATTTACATTTCGAAGATGACAATGTCTTTAGTCATTGCATGCTTTCAAAAAGGCGACAATGACCTTCATTTACATTTCAAAGACGCAATGTCTTCAGTGATTGCATGCTTTCAAAAGGCGACAATGACCTTCATTTACATTTCGAAGATGACAATGTCTTTAGTCATTGCATGCTTTCAAAAAGGCGACAATGACCTTCATTTACATTTCGAAGACGACAATGTCATCAGTCATTGCATGCTTTCAAAAGGCGACAATGACCTTTATTTCATTTCGAAGACGACAATGTCTTCATTCATTGCATGCTTTCAAAAGGCGATAATGACCTTCATTTACATTTCAAAGATGACAATGTCTTCAGTCATTGCATGCTTTCAAAAAGGCGACAATGACCTTCATTTACATTTCGAAGACGACAATGTCATCAGTCATTGCATGCTTTCAAAAGGTGACAATGCCCTCATTTACATTTTGAAGAGGACAATGTCTTCAGTCATTGCATGCTTTCAAAAGGTGACAATGCAATCATTTACACTTTCGAAGACGACAATGTCTTTATCTCAAAGACTTCAATGTCTTTTGTCCTTGTGCTTCATAGGACTCAACATCCTTTGTTTCTATGCTTTTAAAAAAGGAAAAAAGTAAAAAAAAATAGATATATAGAAAATGAAAACGAAAAAGAAGAACTTCAATGTCCTCATTCTTCCTCAGTTTCACTGCTTGGGCTTCCACTAGTAGTCGATTGGATGGTGAGATCCCTCGAACGAAATTAGTGTCTTTATCTTTACTTCCCTTTTATTTCCAATAAAAGATAAGTAAAGAGGGGCAACTATCATACCCTAATTTCATCCGGGGACGATCATTTACAAACATTTGGATTCTCGCCAGCCAAATTGAGCTGCTTAACACAAATTTCCATGTAATCTGAAAGGTTTTTTGATGTTTCGGAAGAGAATGCAGAAAATACTCAAAAGGGAGGGCAAAAGGGTCATTTTTACACTTTTTCATACCCCTGGCTCGCCGAGGCTAGCCTCTGGCTTTCCTGGGCCACCAAAATTACTTCATGGTGAAGTAACCAGCTCGCCTGGGTGAGCTAGGTTGCTTCAGAATGAAGTAACATCTCTCCTGGGTGAGCTCAGCTCACCTGGGCGGGCTACCTTCATCCCAAATGCCTTGTTTTGCTATAAATAGGCATGGGAAGGCTGAAGTAAAGGGTCCCTTAGGTTCCTTGAGTTCCAGAGGTCTAGAAAGAAGAAGAAATAAGAGAAAGGAAGAAGAAAAAAGAGAAAACAAGGCCGAAATGCTTCTGAATCGCATCCGTGATCGATTACCGTTCGTCGTTCGTTCTTTGGTCGTTCTTCGTTCATTCTTCATCTGTCCTTCTTTCTTCGTCCGGTTAGTGCTTGCTTTTAAGGATTTGAATTTGATTTATGGACCCTTAGGGGTCCCCTTTATTGTTTGTGCATCTTCATCTCCTTCTTCGATCATCAATGATCTTTTTCTTTGTTTAAAGAGAGTTTCGACTGATCGTTCATACCATAATCTCGTTTAATCACCGTTAAAATAAAATTCAACCGATTGTTTGTGTTGTAATTTCACTTAATCATTGTTTAAATGAATTTCAACCAAACATTTGTATTGTAATCTCACTTAATCACTTTTTAAATAAGTTTTGACCGATCATTTATGTCATAAACTCTTTTCGTCAATGTAAAATAAGTTTTAACCGGTCATTAACCCCGCAAGTTATCTCTAAAGAAGGATTGAAGATTAATGAGCCAAAACCAACCAACCCATAAACTTGTTCATTTCATCAAAAAATCAAGAGGTCATTTCAAGGTCCAACGCCTTAACGATTCTCTCCTTTCAAAAAAAATCAAGAGATTGTTTCAAGTTCCAACGCCTTAATGATTCTCTCCTTTCAAAAATCAAGAGGTCGTTTCAAGGTCCAACGCCTTAACGACTCTCTCCTCTCTTCAAAAATCAAAAGATCATTTTGAGGTCCAATGCCTTAAACGACTTTTGTCCAGTTAAAATCAATCTTTCAAAAAAGATAAAAACAATCTAACCAACAAATTTCAAACTTAAAGAACTACATAGGTTTGATTTCCTCATCACAATTGAGGATACGTAGGAGCGAGGGAAACACCCTTGTTCACCCCAAAAAATTAAAAAAATATAAAAAGGAAAAATAAAGATAAAAGGGAAAATAAATAATAATGAAGTCATGATTGCACACTCGATTAGAGGTTGCCGCCCCTCGTGACGGGTGTGTGGGGTGCTAATACCTTCCCCATGCGTAAACAACTTCCAAACCCTCATTTTCAAAATACACAGACCCTCGACCTTTTCCATTTTGGTTTCTCTGACCTTTTCCTCGAATAAATGTTGGTGGCAACTCCGCGCGCTTTTCCTTCATTGGAAAACGCACCCGAGAGTCTCATGTCGCCCTCCACCGAAGGGTATGTTGCGACAATTATCATATGATATAAGCGATTACTTCTCTTTCTATAAGTGTTTCAGAAGTGACCAAGAACACTTTAATCGATTACATTAAGGATCTAATCAATTACATTGTTCTTGAGGGGCTTCCAGTTTTTGGGAAGAACACTTTAATCGATTGAAAAGATAATATAATCAATTACTTCGTTGAAATAATCGATTACATTGTAGATTTAATCGATAACAGGCAGTTATAACTGTTTTCTCTATATATAGTCATCTTGTGTTCTCACTTCTATGTACAAGATCATTAAGTGTAAAATTGCATGAGCTGATATAAGTGAAAGAAGAGAAAAAAAATGCTTAGAAACAGTGACTCACAACTTCTAATATTTTGATTTTGAAGATCTTTTGTGAGTTATGATACTTTCTTAAGTTCAAGAAGACACCTTATTCGGTCAAGCAAGGTTTTTGCGGAAAGGATTGATCAGGCTATGTTTATCTTTGACTCTATTTTTTCGTGTGGTTTTATACATTACTTGTTTGTGCATGAATTGCTAAAGGCATGCTAGAATAGATTTTTCTAGTTTCAGCTAAGGGTAGGTTTCTCTTAGGCTCTTATTCACAGAGGACCCTAAGGTTGGGTACCTTAGTCTCTTTTTCTGGGTAAGAATTGAGATTGCTTGTAAGGATTATATATGCATAGTGAAAATCTAATTTGGGTTTGGATTAGATAACCGGATTAGCTTCTCTAGAAATAGAGAGTGAACCAGTATAAAAAGTGGTGTACTTCTTCTCTTGAACACATGAAGTTGCAAACTAAGCTTTCCTATCTCAAAGATCTTTTTAGAAAATTGAACAAAGGAAGGAGTGGTCTCAATCACATGCTCAGCGTGCAAAAGCATACTACCGATAAGACTGGTTTGGGGCATAACAAGCAAACTACCTTTTCTAAGAAAACTAAGTTTGTATCCTCAAAAGGGGTGTACCCAAACAAGGTCTCTAAAAAGAATAACATAGTGCATTCTAAGCCAAATGTAAAGACCTGTCATTATTGCATGAAAAGAAGACATGCATCTTATAAATGCTATGTTAGGAGATTTGACATTCCAAGAGGCAAATGTGTTTGGATTTTAAAAGATTTATTTGTGAAAATTAACCCCATTGGACCCAACTTAAATTGGGTACCACCTTTCTCTAATTGATTTTGTCTTGTAGGTGTGTCTAAAAGCAAGGGACTCACTATGGTACTTGGATAGTGGTTGGTCTAGGCACATGATGGGTGACAAGTTCAAACTTATTGACTTTGTGTCAAAAGAAAGAGGATACATCACTTTTGAAGACAACAATAAAGGGAATATTATGGGAGAAGGAAACATTGAAAATCAGTACAAGACACAAATAAAGAATGTTCTATATGTTGATGGACTAAAGCATAACCTCTTGAGCATTAGTCAACTTTGTGACAATTGTCCATATTAGCAAAAGGATAGGTGATATCTATATGTTAAAACATTAAACATGCATCATTTCATGAACTTAGTGGTTTAGTAAGTAAGATTGGTGATTCTTGATTATGGCATTGTAGGGATACACACATAAACATGCATCATTTCAATCATCAAGTCAGAAAAGACTTAGTAATTAGTATTCTAAAACTCAAGTTTGAGAAAAATAAATTGTGTGAAGCTTGTAAAAATAGGAAGTAAGTTAAAAACTCTTTTCAAAGTAAAAACATTGTTTCTACCTCAAAACCCCTTGAACATCTTCACATAGACTTATTTGGTCCCTTTAAAACTATGAGTTTGGGTGGTAATTACTATGGCTTAGTTATAGTAGATGCTTACTCAAGGTTCACATGGACTTTGTTTTTGAAAACCAAAAATGAAGCTTTTGATGCTTTTCGCAAACTTGCCAAGGTTATTCAAAATGAAAAAGGTCTGAAGATTGTTTCACTTATAAGTGATCATGGAGAAGAATTTCAAAATGAGTCTTTTGAAAAGTTTTGTGAAGAAAATGGAATTCACCATAATTTTTCTGCGCCAAGAACACCTCAATAGAATGGTGTTATGGAGAGGAAAAATAGATCCCTTGAAGAAGGAGCAAGAACTCTTCTAAATGAAACAAAAATACCTAAGTACTTTTGGGCTGATGTTGTACATACTATTTGCTACACTTTGAACAAAGTACTTATTAGACCTATTCTATAGAAAACTCCTTATGAACTTTATAAAGGAAGAAAACCAAATATATCTCACCTGAGAGTTTTTGGTTGCAAATGTTTTGTTTTAAACAATGGTAAAGAATCTCTTGGCAAATTTGATGCGAAGGCCAATGAGGCTATTGTTCTTGGTTACTCATTGCATAATAAAGCATATAGAGTATTCAATAAGAGAACTCTAAGTGTGGAAGAATCCATTCATGTAGTATGTGATGAAACTAATTCTATTGTTCAAGATAATTCTTTGGAAGAAGGAGATGCAGCTTTTCAGGAAAACGATTTTGCTCTTGAAGACGAAATCAAGTCTAAAGAACTTGAACAAAGCAAAGAGATCTCAACTAGAACTCCTAAAGACCTCCCTAGAGAATGGAGAACTCAAAAAGACCTCTCCTTGGACACATAATTAGAGAAATATCAAAAGGTGTCTCTACTTGTTCTAGACTCAAGATTTTAAGTAACAACATGGCTTTTGTTTCTCAAGTTGAACCAAGAAACATTGATGAATTCTTGTGTGATTACCACTGGTTGATGACTATGCATGAATAGCTAAATCAATTTAAGAGAAATGAAGTGAGGGACTTAGTTTCTAAATCAACCTCTCACAATTCAATTGAAACCAAGTGGGCATTCCAAAATAAATTTGACAAATCAGGCATCATAGTAAGAAACAAAGCAAGATTGGTTGCAAAAGGGTACAACCAAGAAGAAGGAATCGACTATGATGAAACCTACGCTCCAGTTGAAAGGTTAAAAGCCATAAGACTGGTACTTGCGTTTGCATGTGTCATGGATTTCAGACTATATCAAATGGATGTGAAGAGCGCCTTCCTCAATGGTCTCATTGAAGAAGAAGTATATGTAGACCAACCACCAAGCTTCGTGGACTATAAACATCCTAATCATGTATATACGCTAAAAAATACTTTGTATGGTTTGAAACAAGCACCAAGGTCATGGTATGAGAGATTGACTAGTTTTCTAACTGAGCAATCTTTTACAAGAGGCCAAGTTGACAAAACCTTCTTTATTAAGAAAGTAAATAGTGAGTCGTTAATTGTTCAAATATATGTTGATGATATAATATTTGGTGCTACTAATGAAATTTTCTATAAGGAATTTTCCAGTTGTATGTAGAAAGAATTTGAGATGTCTATGATAGAAGAGTTGAACTTCTTCCTTGGACTCCAAGTCAAGCAGATGAAACATGGAACCTTCCTATGTCAAACCAAATATTGTACAAAACTAATTAAGAAATCTGGCATGAAATAATGCAAAGAAGCATCAACTCTAATGGCAACTTCAACCTACGTTGACCTAGATGAGAAAGGTAAATCAGTGAATGAGTCAAGATATAGAGGTATGGTTGGTTCACTTCTTTACTTAACTGCAAGTAGATCAGATATCCTGCTTAGTGTTTGCTTGTGTGCAAGGTATCAGGATAATCCTAAGGAATCTCACTTAACAGGTGTCAAAAGGATTACTAAGTACCTAAAGGGCACAACCAATGTTGGCTTTTGGTATCCCAAAGGTACCTCCTTAAATCTAACAGGCTTTTCAGATTCTGATTTTGCAAAATGCAAACTAGATAGGAAAAGCACAAGTGGGACATGCCACTTATTGGGAAGCTCTCTTGTATCTTGGAATTGAAAGAAGCGGACTTATGAAGCACTTTCCACTACAGAAGCTGAGTATATTGCAGCTAGAAGTTGTTGTGCTCAAAGTCTTTGGATGAAACAACAACTAGAAGACTTTGGAGAAAACCTTGATCGAATTCCTCTAAACTGCGACAACACAAGTGCGATCAATCTAACTAAAAACCCTGTCATGCATTCTAGAACCAAACACAGAGATAAGACATCATTTTCTTAGAGATCATGTTTTAAAAAGGGATTGTTGCATTGAGTTCATTGATAGTGAGCATCAACTAGCAAACATATTCACTAAACCACTTGCTAGAGATAGATTATTCTTTATTAGAAATGAACTAGTGATCTTAGATGGATCTAGCATTGAATGATGATGCGTTTAGTGCATATAATATGTTGCATATTGCAATCTATATCTCTCGATTTCTCTTGAAGTGTCTTAAGTTTGTTGATATATGTATGTTTAGTCATTTGTTTTTCTGAAAAATACATGTTTATCTTCATTATTTCGTGATTTCTCTCTGTTTTAATAGATCACTCTTCATTTTAATCGATTATTTTGTGTTAAAGTGTATGATCAGTTTTCAAAACTTCCTATTTTAATTGATTACTCCTTGATTTAATCGATTACCACTACTTGGTATGTGTTATCAATTTTGAAAATCTTCTGTTTTAATCGATTACCGTTTAAGTGTTTGTGGTGTTTTGATTCAAAAATTGTCTATTCTAATCGATTACTTGTTTGTTTAATCAATTACTTGCCTATAAGTAAGAGTTTTGTTTGGATTTTGTTATGTTTTAATCTATTACTTAAAATTTTAATTGATTACCATGGCCTCAAGGGGAGTTTTTTTGGCATATTTAATCGTTTACAACTGTGTTTTAATCGATTACTTATAGCAACTTTTGGTTTTGAGTGAAAACAAGGGCTAATTTAATCGATTACATGCGTGTCTATTGCGTGTAATCTGTTACATTCCTTCACTCATCAACCACCATTATTTATGCATTTACTTTCGCCACCAACCTCAACCAACCAAAATGTCCCAACCTCTCTATAAAAGGCAACCCTAACCCATCCACAAATCACACCAACACCTCCTTGAAACACCCATCTCTGAACCTAACCTTCTTCTGCTTCCAAACCCTTTGTTTCCCTTCCAAAAATGGCGAGCAACCCTTCCAGAGCTCAGAAGAAAGCCAAGTATTCCAAGAGGAAGCAAGGTGAATGCTCTTAAGTTGCTATCAACAGGCTAGATACATGGTTTACTAACGAAAGTAAGAAGAATGACTAGAAGATGATTTATGCTATGGAGAATGTGAGAATACCCAAGTATCTCGACTTGGAGTGGTTCTCTCAGCAAGGGTTTAACTTCCCTAATCTACTGAAAGCTCAAGATCTATCCAAGCTTGTGAGATGAAAGGAACATTTTATCTAAAGCCAGTGAAGTCTTATACACGTGCGAACACGGTGATTTAGAAGGTAATCTTTTTTCTACAGTCAATGGAGTAGAAATGGTTATCGATGCTGATGTATGGAAAGGAGTAACTGGACTAGACATGGGTGAAGTCAGTAAATTTGAAGAATTTGCTGATGGGTACAAAAAGATGCAGACCTACAGGGGAATGCTTCTTGACCCAACAATGAATTTGAGGAATCGCCTAGATGTAGGTGGTCAAACAGTAGAAGACATAATACTAGTGTACCTCATTACTTATATTCTCACTCTGAGGTCAACTAATCACACTTAGGTAACTAATGATGATCTACAAATTGTATATGGTCTTAAATTCAGTATCAAGATGAATTGGGTACTTTTGATTGAAGACATTATGTTAAAAAGTCATCGGTTAGTCGATTATGAATTTTTGTATGTTGTGTTTGCCTTAAGATTCATTGACTATTTCAATGTCAATGTATCTAACGAGATGGCGGATTTTACCAAAGCATCTAGTGAGATCACCAAAAGGCATCTCAAGAATCTTGGGATGAGGTTTGTTGAACATGAGTGGATTATGGCTGGAAAGCCACCAGCAGTAGGAAACATGGATCAGATGGATGAAGAAGCTGAAGCAGAAGCTCCACAAGAGCTTGCACATCAATGGAGTCCTTTTTAGTCTCTTATGATTCAAAAGATGAATGATATGTTTCACCTCCATCAAGAGCACTCATATGACGTTCACAGTACATTACAAAACATCACAACTTGGCTGGAAAACATAGAAACTAGGCTAACCCTTAGTAACCTCCTTAACCCCGATGAGGATGAAACTTAGTCATGTTTCAGTGCTTGTTTATTTTTCTTTGTCTTTACTTGATTAAGAGTTAAGATTTTGTTTAGTAGTTTTATGATTAAAGTTGTAATATTTTTATGATTAATGAAATGCTATCGTTCTTTCCCTTTAGATTTCTATTGTTTGTTTTGATTCTGTGTATAGTTCAAACTTTTTGGCCTTGTTAATGCCAAAAGGGGGAGAACTAGTGATGTGTCATTATTTTCTCCTATTTCTTAACCTTTTTTGTCACCATTTTAATTACTTATTAGCCTTAATTGTCAAATTAATTATGCAGTTTTATCATTTGGGCCTACTTGACTAATTTTGTGCTTTTAATTTAATTTCAGGAGAATTATAAGCAATTGGGCTTGAATCCGGAATTGGGCTTGGACTTCAAGAGAGCAGACAACTTTATGTTATCAAATCTTATCTTATCCAAATTTTATTCCATCTAGATTTTATTTTATCCAGATTTTATTCCATCTAGATTTTATTTCGTCCAGATTTTATTTCATCCAATCTTATTTTATCTTGTCCAGATTTTATTTTATTTCGTTTATGGGCTTGCACCTAAAATAGATTTGTAAGCTTTGGGGCTGAGAACATATATAACAGCACCACGGTTTTAGTTTAGAGATGTTTTCTGGACAGGAGAATAATTCTAAGATTTTAGAACTCTAGTTTTTACTGTTCATGCACACTGTTCACGTAGAATAAAATTCGTTTTCTGCAATTTCGTTTTTGCTTCAATCTACAATTTCGTTTTCTACTGATTAATGGAAGGCTAGGTCTCCAGCGTTGTTTTCTCTTGAGGATCAAGCACAACTCTCTTTGAGGTTTTGTTATTACTATTGAATTCTGATCAGTTTTTCCTCTTTACCAATTACTTTGTATTTGTTGCTATTAATCCATGCATGCTTAGTGCTTGATTAATTGTCTCTGTGCTTAATTTACGTTCATGCTTAATGATCAGTTTCGTTCATGATTAATTGGTGTATGTGGTTCTTAATCACATAATGACAACCTTATGTTAATTTTCGCTTAGTAATTTAATTTAGGGTTGGATTAAGTGGTTGAACTGATTAAGCATAAATTCTCGTAACCTAGGATAAGAGACTTTCTTGTGAATCAAGGGGAAATAACATGTTTTAATTTTATTATTTTCTAATTCAAATTTGCTTGTTGTTTAATTTACAAAAACAAACAATCCCCCCCCCCCAATTCGTTACTATTTTATTACTATCTATTGTGAATGTTTGGTTGACCATTGCTCGTTGGGAGACGACCTAGGATCACTTCCTAGATACAGCATTTTTAATGTTTATTTGATTCGGGTACGGCCTTGATCAAATTTGGCACCGTTGCCGGGGAGTAGTGGGCCAAAGGTTCATAATAGTGTTTAGTTGTTTTGTTTTGTGTAGCATTTTTTTTTTTTTGCAATTCAGTCGCATCCCCTATTTAGCGACTGTTTAGCGACTGATTTAGTTGGTGTTTTGCTGTGAACAGTGATTAGTGAATGGGAATTAGTGATTGATTTTGCAATTGAATTAGTGATTTTTGTTTTGATAGTTATAGTTGTTATTTTTGGCTGATTTTTTGTGTGGTAGTTTCTTTTGATCCATATTTTGTGTGAAAAATACCAGGAGCACTTGGTGTGGTTGAATTTGAGAGAGATAGAAATTTTGGGAACTTGTTTTTAGCAAAACTTAAAACGGCCATAACTTTTGTTCCGGGTATCAGAATGACTATTATTATATATGCATTTGGGGTAGAAAAAAATTTCCCATACTATGACAACCAACTTTAGCCGGTTGGGGTCTCCCAAACTCGAAAAATCAGTCGTTTACTAAGTTTTTTTATTTTTCAAGTATTATTGTCCTATTTTTCTAAACTTTGCTTAGGTAGTTTTCATAGTTAGACTTTGAATTTTTGTTTGAAATTTTTTGTGCTATCTTTTCATGATTTTAGGGTGTTGCTCACAAAATTTCAGCTCATTTGGATATCGTTTGAGTATAGTTGTAGTTTTACCCCCTTGTTAGGTGCTTGTTTGAGAACACATTATTTGCTGCATATAGTGCATGACTAGGGGCAATCCAGGTGATTTATAACCCATTGATCCTGAAATAGATAGAACCTTTCATAGATTAGTTAGGCATAGTGTGCATCCTGATCATTCTGTGCATTTTGAGCATTTTGAGCATTCTGAGTATTTTGTTGCTAGTGACTCTGAATATTCTGATTTTGAGCATTCAACTACTAATTTTCATACTGAGAACTTGGCTCAACCTCCACCTTGTGAGAGGACTCTTAGGGAGATGGCTGCACATGATTTCACTTATGAAAGCTTGTGCATTCAATATCCTGATGAGGGTGTTCTATATGTTCTCAAGACTGGACTAATACATTTGCTACCCAAGTTTCATGGTCTTGCAGGTGAAGATCCTCATAAGCATCTTATGGAGTTCCATATTGTCTGTTCCACCATGAAACCCCCTGATGTCAAGGAAGATCATATCTTTCTAAAGGATTTTCCTCATTCTCTGGAGGGAGTGGCGAAAGATTGGTTGTACTACCTTGCTCCCAGGTCCATTTCCAACTGGGATGACCTTAAGAGGGTGTTCTTGGAGAAATTCTTCCCTGCATCTAGGACCACTGCCATCAGAAAAGACATTTCAGGCATCAGGCAACTTAGTGGAGAGAGCTTGTATGAGTACTGGGAAAGATTCAAGAAATTATGTGCAAGCTGTCCTCACCACCAGATATCTGAGCAACTCCTTTTGCAATATTTCTATGAGGGACTTAGCAACGTGGAGAGGTGTATGATTGATGTTGCCAGTGGTGGAGCCCTTGGTGATATGACCCCTGCTGAGGCTAGGAATTTGATTGAGATGGCTTCCAACTCCTAACAATTCAGTGCAAGAAATGATGCTATTGTCCTTAGAGGAGTCCATGAGGTGGCCACGGATTCATCTTCATCTACTGAAAATAAAAAGCTTGAGGGAAAACTTGATGCCTTGGTCAACCTAGTAACTCAGCTTGCCATGAATCAGAAATCGGCACCTGTTGCAAGAGTCTGTGGTCTATGTTCTTCTGCAGATCGCCATACAGATCTTTGTCCGTCTTTGCAGCAATCTAGAGTCAATGAGCAACTTGAAGATTATGCTGCAAACATTTATAATAGACCTCCTCAGCAGCAAAACCAACAACAGCAAAATAATTATGACCTTTCAAGCAACAGATACAATCCAGGTTGGAGGAATCATCCAAATCTAAGATGGAAAAGTCCTCCAACACAACAACAACATGTCCCTCCTTTCCAGAATGCTACTGGTCCAAGCTGGCCATATGTTCCTCCTCCAATGCAGCAGCAACAGCAGTATTCAAAACAAAGACAACAAGCAACTGAGGCTCCTCCCCAAACTTCCTTAGAAGAGTTAGTGAGGCAAATGACCATCCAGAATATGCAATTTCAGCAAGAGACAAGAGCCTCCATTCAGAGTCTGACAAATCAGATGGGGCAGATGGCTACTCAGTTGAACCAAGCTCAGTCCCAAAATTCTGACAAATTGCCTTCACAAACTGTGCAGAATCTGAAAAATGTGAGTGTCATCACCTTGAGGTCTAGCAACCAAATTCAAGTGCCTTCACCAGTAGCAGCACCTGCACCTGAACCTGTCAAGCTTCATTCTACACCTGAAAAAGAGGATGAGATAATTGCACAAAAGAGAAAGCTTCCTAACAAAAATTTTCATGCAGGTGGACCTTCCTCTACTAATTCTGACTTACCGCAGCCTCTTATCCCCCTTCCATTCCCACCTAGAGCAATTCCAAACAAAAAAAATTGGAAGTAGCGGACAAAGAGATCTTGGAGACCTTCAGGAAAGTAGAGGTGAACATACCTCTGCTAGAGGCCATTAAGCAGATTCCAAGATATGCCAAGTTTCTAAAGGAGTTGTGCACCCACAAAAGAAAGCTCAAAGGCAATGAAAGGATTAGCATGGGTAGAAATGTATCAGCATTGATAGGTAAATTTGTTCCTCACATTCCTGAGAAATGTAAGGGCCCAGGTACTTTCTGTATACCTTGCATTATTGGGAACAGTAAATTTGAGAATGACATGCTAGATCTAGGAGCATCAGTTAGTGTCATGCCTCTGTCCATTTTCAATTCTTTATCTCTTGGACCTTTGCAATCTACAGATGTGGTGATTCATTTGGCAAATAGAAGTGTTGCTTACCCCGCATGTTTCATAGAGGATGTGCTGGTTCGGGTTGGTGAACTTATTTTTCCTATTGATTTTTATGTTCTTAATATGGAAGAGGGATTTTCCCATGGTTCAGTTCCAATTATTTTAGGCAGGCCATTTATTAAAATGCTCGAACCAAGATAGATGTTTATGTTGGCACATTGTCTATGGAATTTGGTGATATTGTTGTTCATTTCAACATTCATGATGCCATAAAAAATCGATCTGAGGATCATTCTGTTTTTCGTGCTGAGATAATTGATGTGCCATTATTTTCTCCTATTTCTTAACCCTTTTTGCACCATTTTAATTACTGATTAGTCTTAATTGTCAAATTAATTAGGCAGTTTTATTATTTGGGCTCATTCAGCTAATTTGATGTTTTTAATCTAATTTCAGGAATTACTGAAGCATTGGGCTTGGACTTGAAGAGGGCAGACTATTTTATTCTACAAAATTTTATCTTCTCTCTCTCTTCTCTCCCTTCTCTTTCGTTTTTAGTTTTAGGCTTCTCTTCTTCTTTTAGACACTTTTTTGTTTTGCAATTCCAGTTTTTACTTTTCGTTTTAGCAATAAAATTTCGTTCTCTATTGATTAATGGAAGGCTAAGTCTCCAGCATTGTTTTCTCTTGAGGATCAAGCACAGCTCTCTTTGCGGTTCTATTATTACTATTAAATTCTGATCAATTTTTCCTCTTCACCAATTACTCTGTATTTGTTGCTATTAATTCATGCATGCTTAGTGCTTGATTAATTGTCTCTGCGCTTAATTTACGTTCATGCTTAATGATCATTCATGATTAATTGGTGTATGTGTTGCTTAATCACATAATGAATGTCTTATGTTAAATTTCGCTTAGTAATTTAATTTAGGGTTGGATTACGTGGTTGAAGTGATAAAGAATAAACTCTCGTAACCTAGGATAAGAGACTTGCTTGTGAATCAAGGGGAAGCAACGTGTTTTAATTCTGATATTTTCTAATTCACATCTATTCGCTATATAATTTACAAAAGCAAACAACCCCCCCCCCCAATTCGTTACTATTTTCCTACTATCTGTTATGAACGTTTGGTTGACCATTGCTTGTTGGGAGACGACATAGGATCACTTCCTAGATACTGCATTTTTAATGTTTATTATTTGATTAATCTAAGTTTGAATTTGATCTTGTATCTGATTTTTATGCTAAGAGTGAATTTGAATTTGAGTCTGGTTCTGATTTTCTGGGTGTTGTACCTCCCGATGTTGATTTTTTAGAGTCAGAATGAACTAACAATGTTATAGGAAGTACATATACTTCTGACATGCTTTATGAGGTACAGGCTGGGGAACCTTCTTCTTCTCCTACCCTGGTTCCTCCCACTGTTCAGCCACCACCCATACTAGAGTTGAAGCCCTTACCAACAAACCTCAAATATGCTTACTTGGAGGACAAGGAAAAATTTCCAGTGATCATCTCTGCCTCCCTTGCTGCTGAGCAAGAGGAAAAGTTGTTGCTAGTTCTCAAGAAGCACAAGAAAGACATTGGATGGACTTTAACAGACATTCCAGGTATTAGCCCATCTACCTGCATGCATAGGATACTTTTAGAGGATGGAGCTAAGTCAGTGAGGCAGCCACAACAGCGACTCAACCCGTCATTCTAGATGTGGTGAAAAAGGAGGGGACCAAGCTCTTACAAGCTGGAATCATCTACCCCATTTCTGATAGCCAGTGGGTGAGTCCAGTCAAAGTGGTTCCTCAGAAGATAGGCCTCACAGTAATTAAGAATGAAAGGGATGAGCTTATCCCCACAAGAGTGCAGAACAGCTGGCGAGTCTGCATTGATTATAGGAGGCTGAACCAGGTAACCAGAAAAGATCATTTTCCCTTGCCATTCATTGATCAAATGCTTGAGCGCTTGGCAGATAAGTCCATTACTGTTTTCTTGATGGTTTTTCTAGTTATTTACAAATTCATATTGCTCCTGAGGATCAAGAAAAGACCATATTCACATGTCCCTTTGGCACTTTTTCCTATAGGAGGATGCCCTTTGGCCTATGCAACGCCCCTGGTACCTTCCAGCGGTGTATGCTTAGCATTTTCAGTGACTTTTTAGAGAGTTGCATAGAGGTGTTTATGGATGATTTTACTATTTATGGATCCTCTTTTGATACATGTTTGGATAGTCTGTATAGAGTTCTTAGTAGATGCATTGAAACTAACCTTGTGCTGAATTTTTAAAAATGTCACTTCATGGTAGAACAAGGTATTGTTTTAGGGCATATAATTTCCAGTAGGGGCATAGAGGTAGACCCTGCAAAAATAGATGTTTTTTCACAATTGCCTTAACCCTCTTGCGTGCGAGAGGTTCATTCTTTTCTTGGTCATGCAGGATTTTATAGGCGCTTTATCAAGGATTTTAGCAAAGTGGCCCTTCCACTATCCAATCTATTGCAAAAGGAGGTGGAGTTTGATTTTGATGACCGGTGCAAAGAGGCTTTTGATTGCCTCAAGCGTGCGGTGACTACCACCCCTATCATTCAGGCACCTGATTAGACAGCCCCATTTGAGCTAATGTGCGATGCATCCAATTACGCATTGGGGGCTGTCCTTGCTCAACAGATTGATAAGCTACCTCGGGTAATCTACTACGCTTCCAGAACTTTGGATGCTGCTCAAGAAAATTACACTACCACATAGAAGGAGCTATTAGCGATAGTTTTTGCTCTTGAGAAATTTTGTTCATATTTACTTGGTACTCGTGTTATTGTTTATATTGACCATGCAGCTCTGACGTACCAGTTGAAGAAGGCTGAATCAAGGCCTAGGTTGATCAGGTGGATGCTTTGGCTCCAAGAGTTTGATTTGGAGATCCGTGATCGGAGCGGTTCATAGAACCTCGTGGCTGACCATCTGAGTAGGATTGAGCCTGTGTCTGAGGACTCACCCATTCAGGATGATTTTTCGGATGACCATTTGTACATTCTGTATAGTATGTATGATTCCTTCCCCACTCCCTAGTTTGCTAATATTGTGAATTATTTGGTTCTGTAATCGATTACAACAGCTACTAAATATTTGAATTCAAATTTTAGGCTGTCTAATCGATTACACAATATTGGTAATCGATTACCAGCAGTTAATAAACGTTTTTATTCAAATTTTAAAACCTGTAATCGATTACACAAATCCTGTAATCGATTACCAGAAGAGATTTTCTGAAAATAACTTCTAAGAGTCACATCTATTCAAATGGTTTATGAATGGCCATCAAAGGTCTATTTATATGTGACTTGGAAACACGAATTGTGAGAGAGTTTTCATTGCCCAAAAAGTTTTATCCTCTCAAAAGATTAAGAGAGTTTTTCTGAATTGAAATGTCTTATCCTCTCAAAGATTCCTTGGTCAAATACTTGCATACTCAATAAGGAATTGTGATTGATCTTCATTGTACAATCTATCTCTTTCAAGAGAGATTTCTTCTTCTCTTCTTCTTACTTCTGAAAAGGGATTAAGAGACTGAGGGTCTCTTGTTGTAAAGGATTCCTGAACACAAGGGAAGGGTTGTCCCTGTGTGGTTCAGACTTTGTAAAAGGAGTTTTACAAAGAGAGTGGAAAATCTCAAGTGGGTTGCTTGAGGACTGTACGTAGGCACGGGAAGTGGTCGAACCAGTATAAATCAAGTTTGCATTTCTCTCTTCCCTTAAACTTCTTTTATTTATTGCTATTTATCTTTGGCTTGAAAGAAGTTTATTTTGAATTGTCTTTTGAGTAATTCATGTTAAGGGTGCATTGTTAATCTAAAAAGAGAGAGTAAAATTTTAATTGGGGAATAGTTCTTGTTATCTTAATTCAACCCCCCCTTCTTAAGATAATTGAGGCCATTTGTCTAACAGTAGAAGCCAAACCCACCAAAACTAACGATACTAAGGTTGTTGTGGATTTATGTTAGATCTAATTTGTTTTGCAGGTTTGGAGTCCCTGGAGCCATCGTTAGTGATCAAGGCACCCATTTTTGTAACAGATCCATGTATGCCTTGCTCAAAAAGTATGGGATCGTGCACAAAATTTCCACACCTTACCACCCCCAAACTAATGATCAGGCTGAGATTTCAAATAGGGGGATAAAAAGGATCTTAGAGAAGATTGTGCAACCGAATAGAAAGGATTGGAGCACCAGGCTGGATGATACTCTTTGGGCGCATAGGACTGCCTACAAAGCACCTATAGGAATGTCTCCTTATCGAGTTGTCTTTGGCAAGGCATGTCTTCTTCCTGTAGAGATAGAGCACAAGGCCTACTGGGCTGTAAAGACCTGCAACTTCTCTATTCATCAGGCTGGAAAGGAAAGGAAGTTGCAACTAAGTGAGCTAGATGAGATCCATTTAGAAGCCTATGAGAATTCCAAATTCTACAAGGAGAAGACCAAGAAGTTCCATGACAGCTTGATAGCTAAGAAGGACTTTGTCGTTGGACAAAAAGTTTTATTGTATAACTCTAGGCTCGGACTCATGAGTGATAAGTTGAGGTCAAAGTGGATTGGTCCTTTTGTGGTGACTAATGTTTTTCCTTATGGTACAGTTGAGATCAAAAGTGAATCCACAGATAAGAGCTTCAAGGTCAATGGACACCGGCTGAAACTATTCCTCACAAATCCCTCCTTAGTGGATGTAGTGGTGGAGGAGACCTCCTTACTTCACCCTACTTCTCTTCCGCGATGACTTAGGGAGTTTTCTTTTTCTATCTCCTTCTTTACTTTTATTGCACTTGTCCAAATTTATTGATTGTTTTGATTGCTCTTGATCTTATGATTGTGCTACATTGAGGACAATGTGTTGTTTAAGTATGGGGGGGAGATTGTTCTTTATTTGGGGTTTTCTAGTTTAATTTTGTTAGGTTATCTAGGTTAATTTTGTT
Organism: Glycine max; assembly: GCF_000004515.6. Lineage (NCBI taxonomy): Eukaryota > Viridiplantae > Streptophyta > Magnoliopsida > Fabales > Fabaceae > Glycine > Glycine max. Next base: position 23,284,137 of record NC_016091.4, on the reverse strand, counting down.
ATTTTGGTTTTATGTTTTGTGTACAACATTGCATGTTTCTCTTTGAATTTTGGGTTATGTACAGGTAATGGGTAATTGTTTTCGAAATAGGAGTTTCTTGGCATTTTGTTAATTGAAATCCTTGTTTTTCTCTACATGTCAAGTTAGTTTTGAAAGTTCGAATTGAAAGTGATAGATTTACCCTTGGTGAGAATTTGAGTCAACATCATCTATTTTATTCAGTGTGTTTTGCCCCATTGATTGCTTGCACAATAGCCTTGACTTGACTCTTGTTGATACTTCGTGCTTCACATGCATGTTGGGAGATGATTTAGGCATTTTGTTCTTATAAGCCTCTAGCCAAATGAGCCTACCTTAAATTAATTCCTTTGATAGCCCATTTGAGCCTATGTTCCCCTTTCTTTGTTTTTAAGCTCATTACAAGCCTTAAGTGAAAAACCATGATCTCACCCTACCCTTAAGAAATTCTAGAGCTTTGGAATTGTTTTGGGAATAAGTGTGGGGGGTATGTATAATTGGATGATATGTTTTTGTTGGTCATGCTTGATGATGTATTTTGGCCATGCTTGATGTATATACATATATTGCCTAATTTTTGCTTTATTTTTCAAATGCTTTCAATTGCTACTGTTCACGTTCAAAAAAAATGAAAAAAAAATAAACAGAAAAAGAATGAAGTTGAATAAATGAGGTCTTTGTTTGAAGACTTGGATTGGTTTGAGGGCTTGGTTGACTTTGTTTTGGGTTTACTTTTTATGCTTAATTTTTAATTTTTGTTTTGGGGTTTACTACTTTGTCTTAGTTCTCACTTATTCCCCATTGCTCCTCTATTCTTTTGGGGTTTTAGCTACTTATCCCATACTTTCCTCTACCTTGCCCTTGGCCCCATTACAACCTTAAAAGACCTTTTGATCCTCATATGCATGTGTTTGTGGTGTGGTTGTCAATTTTAGAGTCTTGCCAAGTCTATTTGGTGTTCGTTTTCATGGGTGTTTGAGAGTAAACAGTAGCCTAGACACTTAAGAGATAGAGTGCATATCTTATGAGACTTTATCACTTTTCATTCTTGAGCTGATTGACTATCTTGCCATGTTTGAGATGCTTGGATGATTTTCATGACTGTCTTGATTCTTTAACTCTCTACGTGTTGAATGTTGCCCATTCCTTTCATTCCTTGAGATTCATAGAGAAATATGTAATTTTTTTTGTGTTTATTTGTTTCTCTTTAATGTCTATGGATTTGTTCCTTGCTTTGCTTTTTGATTTTGCCGAGGAGTGCAAAAGGCTAAGTGTGAGGGGATTTGATGTGTCATCATTTTCTCCTATTTCTTAACCCTTTTTGTCACCATTTTAATTACTGATTAGCCTTAATTGTCAAATTAATTATGTAGTTTTATCATTTGGGCCTACTTGACTAATTTTTTGTTTTTAATTTAATTTCAGGAGAATTATAAGCAATTGGGCTTGAATGGAATTGGGCTTGGACTTGAAGAGAGCAGACAACTTTATTTTATCAAATCTTATCTTATCCAGATTTTATTCCATCTAGATTTTATTTTATCCAGATTTTATTCCATCTAGATTTTATTTCGTCTAGATTTTATTTCATCCAATCTTATCTTATCTTGTCCAGATTTTATTTTATTTCGTTTATGGGCTTGGACCTAAAATAGATTTGTAAGCTTTGGGGCTGAGGACCTATATAACAGCACCAAGGTTTTAGTTTAGAGAAGTTTTTTGGAGAGGAGAATAATTCTAGGATTTTAAAATTCCAGTTTTTACTATTAATGCACATTGTTCACGTAGAATAAAATTTGTTTTCTGCAATTCCGTTTCTGCTTCAATCTACAATTTCATTTTCTACTAATTAATGGAAGGCTAAGTCTCCAGCGTTGTTTTCTCTTGAGGATCAAGCACAGCTCTCTTTGAGGTTTTATTATTACTATTGAATTCTGATCAATTTTTCCTCTTTACCAATTACTCTGTATTTGTTGCTATTAATCCATGCATGCTTAGTGCTTGATTAATTGTCTTTCTGCTTAATTTACGTTCATGCTTAATGATCATTTTCGTTCATGATTAATTGGTGTATGTGTTGCTTAATCACATAATGACAGCCTTATGTTAATTTTCGCTTAGTAATTTAATTTAGGGTTGGATTAAGTGGTTGAACTGATTAAGGATAAATTCTCGTAACCTATGATAAGAGACTTGCTTGTGAATCAAGGGGAAACAACATGTTTTAATTCTGTTATTTTCTAATTCAAATTTGCTTGTTGTTTAATTTACAAAAACAAACAACCCCCCTCCCCAATTCGTTACTATTTTATTACTATCTGTTATGAACGTTTGGTTGACCATTGCTCGTTGGGAGACGACCTAGGATCACCTCCTAGATACTGCATTTTTAATGTTTATTTGATTCGGGTACGGCCTCGATCAACTAGCCCTGGCATATTGCATTGTGCAAAAGGGGAGAATATACTGCATTAGCATTGCATCATTAGGAAGATATATAATGATGATACTTCTCGACACTTGTTTGTGCATGAATCCCTGAAGGCATGCTAGAATAGGCTTTTCTAGTTTGGGCTAAGGGTAGGGTACCTTAGTCTCTTTTTTGGGAGTAGGAACTAAGATTGTTTGTGATTGCTTGTAAGTATTCTATATGCGTAGTGAAAATCTAATTCGGGTTTGGATTAGATAACTGGATTAGTTTCTCTAGAGATAGAGTGATCCAGTATAAAAAGTGGTGTACTTCTTCTCTTGATTTTATCTTTCTTTCTCATTCTGGTCTTAATTAATTTACTAAAGGTTAAAGAAAATATATTTTTGAAAGAAAGAACTTTAACAAAGGATCTTGTGTAAAGGGTGATTAATGTTGGACAAGTGGCCTCGGATATCTTAAGAAGAGGGGGTTGAATTAAGATATCACAAACTTTTCCTAATTAAAAAATTCTATTTTGATTTTAACCCGCAACCCTAGATTCCTTAACAGTAAACTCTTAAGAAAATATGCAAGATAAACTTACTGAAAAGAAAGAATAAATAATAAGCAATTAAAGGAGTTTAAGGGAAGAGAGATTGCAAACTCAGATTTATACTGGTTCGGTCACACCCTTGTGCCTACGTCCAGTCCCCAAGCAACCTGCTTGAGAGTTCCACTATCTTGTAAAATCCTATTACAAGATCTGAACCACACAAGGACAACCCTTCCTTTGTGTTCAGATTTCTTTACAACAAGAGACCCTCGGTCTCTTAATCCTTTTTCAGAATAAAGAAGAAGAGAAGAAGAAATCTCTCTTGAAAGAGATAGATTGAACAATTTGAGCACTCAAATAATTTCTTATTGAATCACAAGTGTTTTGGCCAAGGAATTTGTAAGAGGATAAAACGATTTTTCTTTTTAAGAAGATAAGATCTTTTTGTTCTGAAAACTCTTAGCAAATTCATGTCTCAAGTCACATATATATAGGCCTTTGATAGCCATTTAAGAACCAAATGAAAAGATGTGACTGTTAAGAATATTTTCTGAAAATCTCCTCTGGTAATCGATTACAGTATGTGTGTAATCGATTACAAGCTTTAAAATTTGAATTAAAACATTCAATAACTGCTGGTAATCGATTACCATATATGTGTAATCGATTACACAGTGCAAATTTTGAATTCAAATTTTAATAGCTGTTGTAAATCATTTTTGGCCACTGGTAATCGATTATCAGAGAGTAAATCTCTTGAAAAAGACTTTTTAACTTAAATTTCTTGGCCAAACCTTTTGCTACTTCAATTAGGAATTCCCTTCCTATTTAATATACTCTTCCTAAGACTCTAGAGACTGTCTTGATCATCCATCTTGAATATCTTTAATTTCTTTGTCTTGAATAAAGCTTTGAGAAGCATGTGATCCCTTGGCATCATCAAATCATTCAGCTTGATTCTTTGTCTACAATTAATTAAGTATTGGTTTATCAAAGTTTTGTGATACGATCCGCGCAAAAGAAGTTTTTTTTTTTTACTTTGGTTTTAAAAGTATGTTTTGTTTTGAAAACCAATTCACCCCCCCCCCCCCCACCGGTTTGTGAGTTCCATCATCTTTTTCAATAGGTTTATAGACAAGATGAAACTTTAAGGTTCCCTTTTGGGTCTGCTGTGAGCTTGTGTAAGGGTAGGTTCTTCTTGCACATTAGTTTCCATATTGTCCTCTTCAGTGTCTCCATCATCACTATCATCATCATCATATTTTTCAAGCTCCATTAAAGCTTTCATTTCTTGCTATATCAGGGGTCATAACCCTTTTTTAACCTAAAATCAATTTTCTCGTAATTATCTCTAGTTCCACATACTATTTATCAAAAACAGCAGATAACTGACAAATACTATTAAAAAGAACAAGTGTTTCACATATCTTTTATGCATGTCGCGAGTCTTCAATTCCATATACATGATTGGTTAAAAACTTAAAATTAGCGTGTAAAGGAACAAGTGTTTCACATATTTTTTATGCATGTCGCTAAGGAGGTGAGCTTAACTATTAGAAAGGTGTGTGTAGCTAAGCTCTAGCTTCTTTAGGAATCTTCTCAAGGAGGTGAGCTTAGTTATTAGAGGGGTGTGTGTAGCTAAGCTCTAGCTTCTCAAGAAAGTTTTCTCAAAGAAGCTTCTCAAGGAAGTTTTCTCAAGAAAGCTTCTCAAGGAAGCTACCTAGTTTATAAATAGAAGCATGTGTAACAGTTGTTGTAACTTTGATGAATGAGAGAGTCTTGTGAGACACAACTCAAAGTTCAACTTCTCTCCCCCTTTTCCTCCTTCAATTTCATGCTCCTCCCTCTCTCTTTCTCTCTCTTTCTTTTCCTCTATTAACGCATCCTCTTCAAGCTTCTTATCCAAGGCACATTCTTGGTGGTGAAGCTCCTTCTTCCATGGCTTATTCCTTAGTGGATGGTGTCTCCCCTCTCCTCTTCTCCTTTGTCTTCCGCTGCATCTCCATGGTGAAAAATCACTATTGAAGGACCTCATTGAAGCTCAAAGATCTAGCCTCCATAGAAGCTCCACAAGCAAGCTTCCATTAGTGGGGCTCGTCATGCCTGTAGCCAGAGAGATCCAAGTTATGATGAAAAAATATCAACAACCTTCTCAAGTCTGGACTCAAAATTTTTTTAAAGGTGCAAGGTGCAAGGCAAAGATTTCATGCTAAATTTATAACATGTCTACAACCCGGAAAATTTCTTAGACGGGAATTCATATCAAGTTGAGATGAGTAAGGTTGTATAGGCCATTTTAGCAATGCACATTGATCTTTAAGGAATGACTTTACATTTGTCAACCGTTTATTTGTGCCCCTCTAAGAATTTCTCTCACTTGAGTGTCAGGCCATCAATAAACAATTAATATACTAAGACACTAACAGAAGGTGAATCAACACACAAAAAACAAACAACCAAACTTTTCGAATTCCACCAAAAAGTTCTATAGTGCAGCACAAATTCATTCTCTTAGAATACTCGTTACCATACCCTTGCTATTATAAGAAGGATACTAGAACACACTATATAACCTCTTTATAACTAACTTTTACTATTGACTAAAATTTATCAAAAATCACAAAATAACCCAAATCTCAACAAATTTTACCAAATAACATAGTGTAAAAAATATGTTGCTAGCATTTCTTCAGAGAGTGAGAACAATTGTGTAAAACCAAGATGGGGAGTTTCATCAAAAATATGTTGCTAGCATTTCTTCAGAGAGTGAGAACAATTGTGTAAAACCAAGATGGGGAGTTTCATCAAACAGGTGAAAGACATGCTATAGGTGTCTAATAACAACACAAAAAGCCCACATTACCAAAAGACCGAATTATCCAAAAAAAAAAGTTAATTTTAGTCACAAAAGGCCCACATTTTGTGACTAAAATTAATTTTAGTCACAAAAAGACCTTCGGCTTCTAGTATCCCATAAACTTCCATCCATCCTTTGGGCCAATTAGGAGACTACTCTATCCGGGAAAACAATTTTTCTTATTTTCTTCCTTTACAAGTCTTCACCGAAAAATTTACCCGAATAGAAGTTTACCTCTTCAAGCCAGTCTTGGTCGAGCTTATCGCCCATTCGAAGTGCAGCTAAAATGGTGATGCGGAGGAGAAAGGACGGTAGCACAATGGCAAAGAGGATGCAGCTGGTGCTGGGGCCCGTACGAGCCGCCATCGCCCAGCCTCACTGTTCCCGGAGAGTTGAAGAAGAAGGGTGGGGCCCTCAAGGAAGCGAATGCGGAGGGATAAGAGATTGGATTGGAGCCGCAGAACAAGGTCGCCATCGCTATATGGTATTTGTGGCTCATGACAACAATAAATGTGAAGATATAGAAAAAGCATTAAGAACATAATAATCATGTAGAAAAAGCATTAACAACTTAATAATCATATTTAAAATAATTTGAGAATTAATTTTAAATTTTTAAAAAATTGAGGATCAAATTGATTGTATTTTAAGAAGTTGAGAACCTTAAATTATTTAAAATAATTTAAAAACTAAATTAATAATTAAGTCTTTTTTTACATGTTGACGTTAACATTTTATCAATTTATTAAGTATGAAAATATAAAAAAAAATGTATTAATTTAATTTAAAATTATGGTATTTTATTTCAATTTTTAAAAAATATCAAATGGTGAACATTTTAATTCATTATATTATTAAATAATGATTACTTTAATCTTTAAAATTACAAAATAACAATTTAAAATGATTAATATTTATAATTCTAAGCATTAAAAGGATATTTTGTACCTTCAAGAATTAAATTATTATAATAATTTTAACCACTAATTTACTACTCAAAATAAAATTAATCTAATTTAATTTTGTAAAAACATTATGCAGAAAAATTGCTTATAAAAAGTCTAAAAAAATTAGAAACTTTTTTTTTTGAAAAAAAATCATTAATTAGATTGAATTGACTTAAAATCTAATTTTGAAATTTAATTTATTTCACCTTAAAATATAATATAATCGATTCAAAACAAATATTTTATTAACCTTAATAGGGAATTGCATCTTTTTCTAGTACAAAGATTATCAAAGTAACAAAAAATTGTTGGCACATAAGTTATTCGACACTTAATTTCTTAACTAAAATCTAAGATTTCATTTTCAACAAAAAATTAACAAAAATTTTTGCCTTTCCCTTTGGCTCAGCTATATCCTTTTTTCAAACTGACCGAATATCAACTTAACTATGGAGTAAATACGCAAATAAATCATATATGCTGAATAATGAAAATTATGCGTATGGATCAACCCCAATATGGTTCAGATCTTACATTTATGATTACTAATATCTGGTTTATTCTATATTTATTCCTTCATGAGGGTTTTAATATGGAGTAACCTAGGTGCCTTGTTTCTTTTTTATATATGATACTATGGATGTATATTGGTACCCCTGGTACCTTCATTTATAATACAAGTTTTTTGCCAATAAAAAAACTAGCAATAAGGAATCAATAAATAAATATTCTTAATAGCATGTCATGGTAGTTGCTTTGAAATCGTTGTGTAGCATAAGAGGTATACGCATAATACAAAGAATAATTGACGAGTGAAATAATATACTACTATCCTAGTCACAATTTCAGAAGGGACTTAAAAGGGGCATAAAAAAGAATTCATATTAATGGCACTGAGGTTTCTATACAAAAAAATGACTAACGATATCTAACTGTTTCATCAATGGCCATCAGCCACTGACCACAATCAATACTTGGCATTTGGACAGCAACAAACACCAAATATATTCAGAGCTCAGATAATCAGAAAAAGCAGCTAAGATGCTCTTTCTTCACCAGCAGATTCTTCCAATACGGCATAATATCGCATGACGACAGTGATACTTAAATGAAAGGAGATGGAAGGAATCTCTGAGATAAGATCAATTATGTGAAATGAGGTCATTGTCATCTACTACTGGGGGAGACAGTGGTGGTACAGCCACTTCGTGAAATGCAGCAGATTCAACAGACAGAGCCTTCCGTGTAGCTGCTTGAGATTCTTTGGTCCTTCCAACCTTTCTAGAAGGGAGGGTTACAGAGGCAGAGACTCTTGAAGAATTACTACTATCAATTGACAGCAGAAAGTTTTCTTTAGAAAGTGATGGGGCAGATGCAATGACAGAACTAAAGACTCCAGATTCCCTTAAACTTTGAATTATGACCTGAAGAAGACCAGTGCATATTGGAGTATTAAAAAAAATAAAGTTGAATTATTTTGTAGATCCTTGAACTATTTGAAATTTTTTAAAAAGGTGTCTTCTTTAAAAATTTGTAATGAAATCCCTGAACTTATCAATAATTTTTAATTGGGTCCCTAACTAGTAGTGGCCCTGAGGGCAGTCTAGGTGGACAATCGCCCAAAGCTCCATTTTTAGAGGAACACCAATTTTTTGTATATAATTTATATTAATAAGTTTCATTAAGTTTCTTTTAGGGAAACAATGCTAGCAATTAGTCAATTAATGGCAATGTTTCCACTTACCAACAAAATTTATTGACAATTTTGAGTTAAAGAATTCACAATTTAAGTACAATGTTGAATGTAAAAGAGAAGAATATGACATATTATTTCTTTTCATTGCTATTAGCGTTACCATAGTATTACATGAACAAAGTTCTTGAACCAAGAATTGCAATGGTTATGATTCAAACTTCAACAATGAATCAAAATCAAAGTTTATGATATTGAGTTATTCAAAAACATTTAATTGTTTTCCTAATGCATGTAAAACTTAAAAAATAATATTAACTATTGTTTCTACTAAAAGAAGCTAATTTATCAAACTTGAAATTGTTAAAATCCTATTTGAAACTATGTCACAAGGTAGACTAAATAAAATTGTTTTGATTTCTATTGAATATGATTATTTAAAAATCTTGATTATTAACACATTATTAATGATTTTGTCAAAAAAATGCAAGAAGGATAAAATTCAAATGATTACAAAAGTATAATTTTCTCAGTTCGTCCACCGCACAAAAATTTCAGGGCCGGCCTGTCCCTAACCAGTAAGCACGTTTTCGTTAGAGTTCCAATTAGTATAAGGACGGAGGACCTAATTATTATTTTTTAAATGATTGTGGGACCCACTAACTTAAACTAGCAACATGGTTGTTGAAGCATTTGAAAATTTTCAATTAAATTAATGGAACCCCAACGAAAATGTAGCCACGGAACAAATTAAAAATTATTTAAAAGTTTAGGGATCTAATTACAAACATTCAGAGTATAGGGTATTATTTAAAAATCTCCAAATAGTTCAGGGACTTAGAAATTAAGTTGACCAAAAAGAAACGTGCAAAAGGATAAATAGAAAAAAGTAGAATGATAGAAGCAACTATTCATTATTTATACCATCTAAAAAGTAAAAGTTATCCCTAGATATTAAGTCTTAACAAGTCATATCTCTATCTTAAGTGACACATTCTAATGTGTTTGGCAATTGGGGGAAAATTAAAACAGGTTTTAGAAATAATTAGTAGCCAAAGATTTTCCCACAATCAACTTGTACAACTGGCCAACTTTCTCTTCATATTGTGTGAGTATCTTCTTTCTGTCCATTCCATTTTCTTATTACTTTCCAAATCTATGATTCACTTGAATAAAAAGCGAAATAGGCTTACTGTTATTATTAGGGTTTATTAGGTTATCAGTCTTATTATTAGCAAGCTTGGGTTTAGTAATAGTAGCAGTATTTAACCTTTATCATTAGTATATGTAGGGGTACTAGGTTAGGGTGTTGCAATAAAATTTTAGGTTTACTACCATTAACCTTCTTTCTCTTCCCTAACACTAATGCTTATCACTTACCATGGGAGAATATATACGAGTCAATACTCCCTTCCTCAAAAGTTTCATCTTCAGGTCTTTATCACCCCACACAACATGTTCATTATACCTGGATCAACAAGCAAAGACCATATGTTTTTGGAAGATCAATAACATAGTGGTTAAAATATGGGAGAGATGGAGCATAAATAAATACGAAGAATTGAAGTCAAACATACCACTTCATCATTTCTTCTTCAGTTGCAGTTGAAGCAATGATAAATGCCTGAAATTGACAAGTGTATTAGGATGAATGAGTGCTTACATACAAGTTAACATTCCCACACCAGAAAATAGAAAAAAGGGTAGTTCGGCGCATGAGGCTCCCCCCATTGTTGAATCTAATGAGGGTCAGATCTAGGAAGCATTATCCCATATGCAGGAAGGCTATTTGTAATACTAGAACCCGTGACCACCAGGTCACAACTCACGAGGCATTGACCTTCCCATTACACAAGTGTCACACCTTCCATACTAGAGAAAAGATACTCAGCCAAAATTCACTAACAGCCAAACTTAAGTTCAAGCTTTAGTAAAATAACCAAATACCAGTAGGGATATAAATGAGCCAAACAAACTATTGAACTCCAGCTTGTTAAGTGCTCAATCAATCTCGTTTGATTAGCCAAATAAACAAGTTCAAACTTAAAGTTGGGCTCAATTATTTAAATGAGCCCAGCTCAAGCACTGCAGAATGGATATTAATAACTAGTAATTAGCTTATATGTATACCTAGATTATTATAAATTTATAGTTTTGTTCATTATATTTACTAGAAAGATTACAATTGTATTTCTTACTATCCTACCCATATCATTTATCTTATTATTTCAATCATCAAGATTCATATTCTAAATACACAACCATAAACTTTCTTCAAAAGATTGACCATTTCTATCATTCATTAAAGATTTCATTTCTAATCTCAAATCATCATTATAAATACAAAATTATATTTTATTTCTGTTTTTACTTCACCTAGTACAAAATTATGTTAAATAATAAATATTAAATTAATAAATAAACACTTTTTACAGAATTTTGATAAAGAAAAAATAATCAAACCATAAACTAACTCGAATGAGTCAACCCCAAGCATCATATATTTCAAACAAGTCAAACCTCAATTTCAAGTGTTTAGCTTGACTCACTTACACTCCTACATACCGGCATAAGAAATCCTGTTTTCTGACATGCGATCAAAACAGAATACTGAACAGGACAAGAGAAAGAATAATAAAATCCGGAAACTTACAGTTCTGTCAAATTCCAACATGAAGCATCTTTTGACATCTTCTTTTGTAGGTTTGCAACCACAGCGGTCACGTCTAGAAGTTAAGTCTGAGAATTTAGCATATGTGTAATGCAAAACAGCAGCCTCTTCCAATTTGATTTCACTAGCAGAATTCAGAACCATCAGGGTAATAACAAAAAAGTCAAGGGATACACAGGTCTTGTGAATTCAAGGATCATACTTTGGGGTTTTCATATAATTATGCCATCTATGTGCACCATTAGGCCGAAGATGATCTTGTATCCGAGCAGCTGATTTTCCATTTCCGTAAGTCAGGAAGTAGTTTGGATTGCCACGTACAGAATCTTTATACATGCCAAAGTATGTATCCTTTGGAAGATGGTCATAATTCTTTTTAAACATCGATACCTGCTTTGACAGATCAGGAGATAAAGAGGTTACAAATTTATAATTTAGAATTACTTTTATGCTAGATGATGTGTCATCAGTTTCTCCTATTTCTTAACTCTTTTTATCACCATTTTAATTACTGATTAGCCTTAATTATCAAATTAATTATGCAATTTTATCATTTGGGCCTACTGGACTAATTTTGTGTTTTTAATTTAATTTCAGGAAAATTATAAGCAATTGGGCTTGAATCCGGAATTGGGCTTGGACTTGAAGAGAGCAGACAATTTTATCAAATCTTATCTTATCCAGATTTGATCTCATCTAAATATTATTTCATCCAATCTTATCTTTTCTAGATTTTATTTCATCTAGATTTTATTTTATCAAATCTTATCTTGTCCAGATTTTATTTTATTTATGGGCTTGGACTTAAAACAGATTTGTAAGCTTTGGGGCTGAGAACCTATATAACAGCACCAAGGTTCTAGTTTTGAGGGCTTTTTCGTTTTGGGAGAAAGAATAATTTTAGGTTTTGCAATTCCAGTTTTTACTATTCAATCTGCAATTTCGTTTTCTGCTTCAATCTGCAATTTCGTTTTTTACTGATTAATGGAAGACTAAGTCTCCAGCGTTGTTTTCTCTTGAGGATCAAACACAGCTCTCTTTGAGGTTTTATTATTACTATTGAATTGTGATCAGTTTTTCCTCTTCACCAATTACTCTATATTTGTTGCAATTAATCCATGCATGCTTAGTACTTGATTAATTGTCTCTGCGCTTAATTTATGTTCATGCTTAATGATCAGTTTCGTTCATGATTAATTGGTGTATGTGTTGTTTAATCATATAATGACAGCCTTATGTTAAATTTCGCATAGTAATTTAATTTAGGGTTGAATTAAGTGGTTGAACTAATAAAGGATAAATTCTCGTAACCTAGGATAAGAGACTTGCTTATGAATCAAGGGGAAACAACGTGTTTTAATTCTATTATTTTCTAATTAAAATTTGCTCGCTGTTTAAATTACAAAAACAAACAACCCCTCAATTTGTTACTGTTTTATTATTACCTATTATGAACGTTTGGTTGACCATTGTTCGTTGGGAAACGATCTAGGATCACTTCCTAGATACTGCATTTTTAATGTTTATTTGATTCGGATACGGCCTCGATCACTAGAAGATTTAGTTGAAACCAATCTAGTCCTTTTAATTGTGCTGCATAAATCTAATCCTTTTAATTGTGGTGCATAACCATAGTAGGTGGGGCAAAAGAGTTGATCATAGTATTGCTTTGACTACTAAAGGGTTTTTTCTTTTTTTGAGCCATGAGACTACCAAAATTATATCCTCAAGCAAATGAGGGTTAGAATCATAATCAGATATCCCACAAGATTTTCAAACCCAAAATACAAACCTTGTTTGACCGAGGCAACCATGAAATAGCGATCACTGAAATGCTCATTCTAACATATAAAAAATACTGCCTCAGTCTATAAAGGCAGACGAAAACCCATGCTCTTTCGTATCACACAATCTGAGTAAGGCTCTTTCGTATCACACAATCTGAGTAAGGGAACTTCAGTTCACTGCCTAAGAGGTGTATCATGTGTGAGCCTCCAAGATTCCAAAGCCAAGTTTACTTTTGCAATGTGCTGATCACTTATCCGGTATTTACTTTGAGGTAAATAAAATTGGGTTTGACATGTTTATTTAGTTAAATTTTTCTAATATGTCCCAGACTTGGAGCCTGGTAATGCACCATCAACTTTTGTTTTGTTAACATTTTAACTTCTTGCATCGAAGCCTTTTTTGTTAACATTTTCAGTGATTAAAAACTTCTAAGCATTTCTCTATCCTATCCTACCCACTAAGTCAGCTGAAAAAAATTCCAACATGACACTCAACCCAGCAATAAATGTTTTCCATCACAACATCGCAACCTTCAAGAATTTTTAACCCCTCTAAAGTACAGTGACCCGATGCACCAGTTTGCCTAATAATCTCAAACTTTGAACTAAAACTAAAAGGCTTAGGCTTGTACCTCAACTAAACAATAAAGTTAGTATGATATAGATAAAAGAGATTTCAAATTTTACAGTCAAGAAACTAAAATAAAAAGTGTTTCAAATGTCATAATTCCTTCTGTTATTCAACAAACTCAGATACACCAACAAAAAATTCAGTGACACCAGTTTTGTAATTGTCAGTACAATGTGATTGTCAACTATGTATAGATAACGTAGGTCAGATTTATTGATATAAAGAATCCATTATTTTCTCTTAATGAACTTGTATGTTCTTTTTTTTTTTTGAAGTTAATGAAGTAGTACGTTCTTTTTATTTTTTTAAGTTAATGAACTTATATGTTCAATTGTGGAAAATTAAAAATTACCAGCATTGCAAACGGATTTAGATATATTATAGATGAGCTTAATACAATTATATCCATGACATGCTGTTTATTTCAGGTTCTCTGCAATAAGTTAGACACTTTTTGGAATGACAATGTACAGCTTCCAAGACTTACCTCACTAAAAGGTTCTTTGATATCATCTCGCTCGATACTGCTCTCCTAAAAGAGACAAACACAGCAGCACAGGTTACAAAATTGAAGCTATCAATATAGCAAAATCTTTTCCAATACCATGAAATATACATCAATACTAAACAATTAAAAAGAATCTGCAGATTCTACTCACATAGTTAGGAAATATGACCATATCAACATGTCCTGGAACATCAAGGAGCAACTGCCTTAAAGAATATTCCCGAGCACCAGCTGGGTGCATTAATTCATCTGTATCAAGATGAAGAATCCAGTTCATGCCAGAATCCTGATATTTCATTTCATCAAGTAGAACATTGAGCCAAATTACAGACCAAACCAAACCATAATTTAAAAAAAAATTGGAGAAAAATAAGGATTTGTGCGACAAAACAGTTTGACATACCCTTGCCATAACAATAGCCATCTCCATGTTGAGAGATTGCTTCACAAAAAGTTCATAATTGCAGGGTTTATAAAAGAAACCTGCCAGCCATGTCTCATTCCAAATACGGCTGATGCAACCCACAAAATAAATAATTTGTATAAAAAAACCAAACCATCTCTTAAATATTAGAATTTAGAATAAGTATCCTGAAGACAACAGGGAACTTAAATATTCTACAAGAATACTAACAGTAAAACACAGACAAGGAAAATAAATAAGATTTTATAGTTTGTTTTTTATCGGCAAATGTTAGTTGTTAGTTTGTTAGTTTTTGTTAGTGGGGAGATTAGAACCCATGACTTCTCCCCCGTCCCTTCTCTGTTTACCACCAAGTCAACCTTATAATCCCAATAAAATTTTATAGTAATGATGATGACCAAAAACAATTAGAAAAACAAACTTGTATACCTACAAGAGTCATTATGGGCATACTGAAGTGTAAAACTATTATGGTTAAAAACATCCTCCAAATTTGCAAATTGAGAAACTCCGAAGAATACTGTTCTATTACAATTGTAAATTGAAAAAATCAACTGAATGGGTAAGAGTCAGTAAGAAAATGGTAAAATTGATTAACCTCTTAGCCTGTTGTTCTTCCAGCTGTTTTGTTCTATATACAACCTTAACACCCTGGTTTAAACAACATAAACCAAATTAGAATGGTATTATTATGTAAGAGAAAGGAGGAAGGAAAAACAGATCAAAAGAATTAAATCCTGATTCCAGAAATGGATAGAATACTGTCTTTGTCTACTTACAGGAATTGATTCTAGGACATTTGATACTTCAGGAGAAGCAGCCTTCCCCTCAACAAAAAGAAAAAAATTTGTCACACCAATGACTTTATGATAAAACATCCAAGGTAGAATCTGCTCAAGCCCTGCTGATGTACTAGTTGTAACACAGATCTGCACATCAAGAAGAAAATGAGGATGAAATCAATAGCAACACAGATACTTCCATTACATCTGGAAAGATGAAGTAAATTGAGTTCTCATTCTAAAATAAAGAATGAGAACAATGCTACCAGTCGATAACTAAAAGGTAACGACACTAACAATCAATCATATTTTCAAATATATCTTCATTTTTCAGTTAAAAAATTGTAACTAACGAAAAAATCTCTACATCATCCCAATTCACAAACAATCCACCCAGCACAGATCACAGAAAAGCAATAAAACACAGATCTTGTTAACAATGTTTGCTCAAATGCAATCAAACCCATTAGCTAGCATTAACTCAAATCAACTTTCCTACAAGGTCTGTAAAGATATAAAGGACTACTGCTAACAAAACTGCTCAAAAATAAGAGCATTAACACAAGCATATCTTCAGAAACAACCTTCATCTTACTAACAAAAATTCCCAAAACAACCCCAGTTTCAAACGCCCCATCAAAACACAGATCACACAACCTCACACACTAGAACTTGCACAATTTACTCAAAATCCCTCTCAACATGGATCAACCCCAAAATCAAAATGCTCACCATGAAGAAAACCCTTTTTCTTCAAATCGCTGCCATAGTAAGGGGGAAAAGTCAAAAAAGGCAACTCCCTCCCTCCCCCCAAAAAACACACAAATTTCTAACGAAAATTGCTTCAAATTGCAATCAAAGTAGAACAAAAAAAAAATCACAAAATAGGAACATCCTCTAATTCTAATCGAATTAAAAAAAAGGAAAAAAAAAAAAGAAGTGAATGAAGGAAAGTGAACTGAAGAAATGAAAAAGTCTACATCAACTCACATGACAAACTACCCATCGAGAACAGATCATAGGAAAGCAACAAAACACAGATCGCATTAACAACATTTGCTCAAATGCAGTCAAACCCATCAGTCAGGATTAACTCAAACATAGGAGCAATAACACAAACATATCGTTAGAAAAAGCCTTCACATAATCAATTACCAATAAAATTCCCAAATCAACCCAATACACCAAAACTTGCACAAATTACTCTAAATCCATCAAACATGGATCAAACCTAAAATCAAAATCCCCCACCATAAAGTAAACCCTTTTCTTCAAATTGCTGCCATAGTATGGGGAAAAAGTCAAAATATAACACCCCCACCACCCCCCGAAAAAAAAATTGTAATAATAAGAAAAGAAAAGCAAAATTTAAATCCCTACTAATTGCTTCAAACAGCAGGCAGAACAGAAGCAAAAAAAATAGTCCAAAATAGGAACACCTTCTTATTCCAATCAAATTCAAAAAATAACAAATGAATGAAGGGGAGCTTTGAAATGAAGCAAATAAGGGACCTTAGGGGTGAGAGAGGCCTCAAAGTCAAGCTTCCAGTTGTGGTAGTAAGGGAAGGAAGGAGAATTAGTGCGGCCAAGATTGACGCAGTCAGAATGGGAGTGAGAATTATGGGAGACATGGGAGAGGGGAGAGGGCTCCATGCCGGGGAAGTAGTGGTGGGACCCACGCGGCGACGAGAGGGTGGCCGGATCGGTGATGCCGCCGCGCCATTGGAGGATGAACGCTATGGCTGCCAAAGACACCGGGAGGATGGTCAGGAGGAGAAGGATCTTCGAGGTGAAGGAATGGGAAGAGGAGGAGGAAGAGGAAGATAGGGTTGTACGGAAAGGAGAGTAGAGCTGGTGGTTGGGGATGGGCATGGTGTGGTGGTGGTGGTGGATGCGGTGATTGGCTCACCCAACACGGTTGCGGAAGGTGACAACAACAACAACTGTGACCGTGAGGAAGGAGGGTGTCAACTGTCAAGGTGTTTCTGCTCGAGTATGTACATATCTTACAAAAATTGGAAATTTAGAGGAGTCCAAATGTCTCTATCACTGACACTTTTATTCAAAAGTATAGAAAATTAATTAAATTGAAATCACCATCGAAAGTTGCACGCTTTGATATTTTTGATTGCAAAAGTTGCACCGTGATCTAAATCTAATGATAAATGGTAAGTTTGTTTTTGTTGACTCATGGAATCTAAACGCTATTTTAAATTAATTAAGTTGTTTTATTTCACTTAATAAATTTGATATTTGTTAATTTTTATTTAAAATAATTTCAAAAATTTTAAAATAAGGGATTTAATATAGATTTTAAAATTTAAGGATGAATGGATGATACATTTTTTAGTTAATCAATTTTGAGAAAAATAATTTATAAAAAATTTAAATAAAGTTTCAGGATTTTAATCCAAAATGGAAATACAAAAAATTCAATTAAGTGAAACATTCTCCTTTTTAAACCTTCCTTGCTACAAGTTTTCCTTTTCTTCATATTTAATTAGCATTAAAAAGAACATTTATTACTATTTGAAAAATAAATATGAAGTGAAGCCAACCATTATGGGTTAATTTACAATTTCGATACTCCTCTGATTATTGATTTGTGATTCTGATTTTCTTATTTTTTTTATTATTTTAATCCTCATATTTTATAAAATTCACAATTTTATTTCAATAGATAATTTTGTATACATTTTATTATTTTTATTTTAGTTTAATTGAATCCTAAATCTAATATCATTATTTAAGATATCTTCAAAAAATAATTTAATTAATTTAAACGTAAAAAAATGTATATAAAATTAAGAATTAAATCAAAATGATAAATTTTCTAAATGTGAGAATTAGAATTGTAGGAGGAAAATATAGCTAAAATTGTTAATCAATAATTAAAGGTTGGTTAAAATTAAAATATAGTCAATTATTTTAATATTTGGACTAATATTTTAAAAAAATATTCAATTTAGTATCTTTTAACTTTTTTTCTTTATATTATCAATGCTAGATTCCCTAAAAAATCAATTTTAGATTTTAATTTAAGATTTGTACTAATATTTTGAGTTTTGTTTATTCAATTGAGTATCTTTTAACTTTTTGTTTTATTTTATACTAGGTTTTCCTTTATGTTATCAATGTTAGATTCCCTAAAAAAATGATAGATCTTATTATTAATGTATCAAAATATTTTTTTTTCTTTTTTCAGACAGTAAAATATTCCATAGTTGAAAGTAATAAGACTCACCCTTGAGTCGTAGAAA
The DNA here is from genome assembly GCF_000004515.6 of Glycine max. Taxonomy (NCBI): domain Eukaryota; kingdom Viridiplantae; phylum Streptophyta; class Magnoliopsida; order Fabales; family Fabaceae; genus Glycine; species Glycine max. The sequence continues at coordinate 23,265,596 of NC_016091.4, read as the reverse complement.
TCATCAAGATGGATTTTATCTTTTTCAACTAATCTTTTCCATAAGCAAGGATAGGAAATCAAATCTCTATGGACATGTTTAAGGAACTAGCCATTTTTTTTATTACCAACATTTAACCAGCAACATATGAAATTGTCATACAACAATTGCCATACAAACCAGGAATGCTAGTGAAACCTAGCCATCTACTAAATGCGTTAGACCTTATTGGTATAATTTGACAATATATTTGTTTATTATTTTACAAACCCATTTTTTGTTTTTATCAAATAAAATTAATTTTTTTCCTCATAGAAGAAAATTATGAATAATTTATTTAAATGAGAAAATAATAAAGAAAAGTTGAATAATTATTTGCTTAAAAATTAATTTTAAACACTAATTTTGTGTGGAGAAAATAATATTGGTTATGTTGATTTAATATAATTTTTGTTATGCAACTAAATATATATTAATGATATAAAATAAATTTTAATTTTGATTAGACAATTTTTTAGTAAAAACTCAAATCTTTTGGAGCACATGATTCTGGCTACTGCATTCCCACAAAAGATACAATGCATCAAGTGAACTACATGGGGAACTAGCCAAGACCAAACATTAATGCAGGTGGGTATTCTGGATTTCAACATGGCCAGCAATATAATCAGCAACAAGGACAGTGGAGAACTCACCTTGGTAATCAGTTCAATAAAGACCAAGGTGGGGCATCTAATAGGCCACAACAACAAGGGCCTAGTCTCTATGATAGAACGACGAAGCTGGAAGAGACTCTTGCTTAGTTCATGCAAGTATCCATGTCCAATCAAAAGAGCACAGAGTCAGCCATCAAGAATCTAGAAGTCCATGTGGGACAATTGGCAAAACAACTGGTAGATCGACTGTCAAGCAGCTTTGGAGCCAACACAGAGAAGAATCCAAAGGAGGAGTGCAAGGCTGTTATGACTAGAAGCAAAATGATGAGCATGATTGAAGGTGAGAAGAGGATAAGTGAAGAAAAACAACAGCTGATGACTGAAACAGAAATTGACCCAGTGGTGGAACCTTTGAGTGAGACTGAGGAAGAAGTGGAAGCAGAAGATGATCAGCAGAAGGAGATACCAATAATAGTGAGTGAAAAAGAAATAAGTGAGAAGGAAAAGAAAGAAAAAGAAAAATGAAGAGAGAAAGAAAAAGAAAATGAAAAAAAAATGAGAAAAATGAAAATGAAAATGAAAGAAAAGAAGAGAAGAAAAAGAGCAAGAGTGAGTGTGCTAGAGAGAAAAAGAAAGAAGCATCTCCAGCTGAAAGGAGAGAAGTACCATATCTCTTGGTACCTTCTAGGAAGGACAAAGAAAGACATCTAGCTAGATTTCTGGATATTTTTAAGAAGCTAGAAATTACCATGCCCTTTGGAGAAGCTCTATAACAGATGTCGCTCTATGCTAAATTTCTGAAAGATATGCTAACTCGGAAGAACAAGTACATCCATAGTTGTGGAGGGGAACTGCAGTGCCGTAATTCAACGCATCCTTCCACCAAAGCATAAGGATCCAGGCAGCGTCACTATACCTTGTTCTATAGGTGATGTTTCTGTTGGCAAGGCTCTTATTGATTTGGGAGCCAATATTAATTTGATGTCGCTTTCCATGTGTCGGAGGCTTGGAGAGTTGGAGATAATGCCGACTAGGATGACTTTACAGGTAGTAGATCGCTCCATCACCAGACCTTATGGAGTAATAGAGGATGTTTTAGTCGAGTCAAACACCTTATCTTTCCTGCTGACTTTGTGGTAATGGACATAGAGGAAGATACAGATATTCCCTTAATTTTGGGACGTCCATTTATGGCCACTGCAAGCTGTGTAGTAGACATGGGAAAGAAGAAGCTAGAAATGGGTATTGAAGACCAAAAGATTAGGTTTGAGCTATATTAGTCATCTTATACGACTAACTTTTGTATAGAAAACTTTTACAAAATGTATATATTTTCCCCAATTTATGGTTCTTTTTGTAGGATTGTAAATACATTTTGCTTTGTTTTTATCTGTGCTTAGTAGAAGCCTTGTGTATGGAATTAATGTCAATTTCTCTTCAATTTCAGGAAAAAAGGAGTTATTTTGAAGAAGTGCTAAAGTTGATGTCTCGCAAAGCGAGCTCAATGCGCTTAGCGGATAGGAGGAATCTGGAAGGGAATCTGTCACACGGGCATGCGCTTAGCGCGTCATCAGCTCACTCAGCGAGTCGTTTGTCACCTTCCAGGCTGAGCGCAAGTTTGGTGCTGAGCAAAAATTCACTTACTCGCGCTAAGCACGAGAATGGCGCTAAGCACGATGTCGAGGTCAATGAGCCCTTTTTAAGCCTGGAATAGCAGAAAAGCGAGAGAGAACGCTGGATAGCCGTAAGAGCTTGAAGAGTGAAATACACAGTGGCAAAGAACAGAGCAAAGAAGCCAAGTTTTGATCTTTTAGGAAGATTTTTGAGTTTTTGAGTGATTGTGAGATTCCTAGAGGTGGAGGAGAGATCCCCACTCCTTTGTAAGCAAGCAATTTCTCTTAATTCCTCTTCTTCATTGTAAAAGGAGGTTCCTTGCTATGGAAGGCTAAATCCTTAGTTGGGGATTCTTGCTGAGTAACTGATGTAAACTCTTTCCCTATCTAATTAAGGTTGTTTTATGTGTTCATTGTTTCTATCAGTACTTTATTATTGCATGCTTGTGGCTTGATCACCCATATATATGTATTGTTAGGGGCTTTAGCATTGAAAGATGTATTGTCTCCTTAGAACTTGATAGAGTAGGATTAGGTTATCGTATGTCTGGACACGGAGTGCGGTAATTTAGTTTTTATTATGCTGTGATCATAAAGCTGTTTAATTAAGCTATGTTCAACAAGAGACATCTGCAAATGAAGTTTAATTAGAATTAGGCTAAACTCATGAGACATCGATGTTTAGTACTTGAGCCTTCAGCATAGAACACAGAAACATCTTTAATTAGAGAAACATCCTTAATTGCATCAATTTGCTCAGTAAGAGGACCCAACGCCTTTAGATATATGTTTTCACACTTACTTGATCACGTTTATTGCTTTGTAATTAGAATAGAACATACTTTTACTTTCATTCACAATCATGATTTCTGTTTGCAAAGGCCTGCTTATTGAACAAACCTTTACCAAAGGAACAAGTTCCCTGAGTTCAATACTAGTTCACACCGTTTTAATTATTTACCTGACAACCCGGTGCACTTGCCGGTAGATTTTGCATCCACACAAACAAGTAGTATCCCAGAGCGCGAACAAGTATTTTGGCGCCGTTGCCGGGGAACTTTTTCCATTTGGAAAGTTTAGTTCAGTTTGAAGGCATTAATTCATTATTCTTTGATTTATTAATTTGTGTTTTTGTTAATATTTGTTTAGTTTAGAATTTATTTTCTTCTTGAATTGGTTAACTGTTGTTCTTGTTAGTGTTTGCATACGTAGATCTTCTGCAGGTGAATTGGTTCCATTGGATTTAGAAATTGAAGCAACCTTCAGAAGAAACAACGCAAAGAGAAAAAGAAAGCTTTTGCACGACAGAACAGTAACATCAATCCTTGAAGAGGCTCACTTTTCTGAGTCATCATCTTTTAATTCACCTACATCCAGGGAATCTCAAAAAGCAGAATTTGAAGCCAAAGTCATGGCTAAAGAGAAACCTCGACGAGTGACCCTAGAAGATTACTCAAGTACATCTGTGCCGCAGTTCTTTACTAGCATTGCGTGGCCGGAGGTTCAAGCATAAAATATAACCTATCCACATTCATTAATTCAGTTGATTCAGAACAATTTGTTTCATGGTCTGTGTTAGTCGTCTTATACGACTAACTTTTTGTCACAACCTACCCATTTGCGGGTGAGCGAGGAGAGGCTCATGGGTGCGTCTTCCATAGGAGGAAAATGCGTGGAGTCACCACCAACGTTTATTGAAAGGAAAACGTTAGAAAAACTAAAGAAAACCGGTCATGAAGAATATTCCAGATTCGGGAGTTATCTTTACGTTTGAGGAATGTATTAGCACCTCTCACGTTTGTCCCAAAGGACAACAGCCTAAGATTAGAATTGTGTGAAAATATGTATCTAAACTTTTATTTCTTTTTTATTTTTGAGGTCGACAAAAGCGGGGCTCTTGGTCCTACGTACCCTCCATCGAAGAGGAAATCAGACCTACGTAGTTCTTTTAAAAGGCAGTGATGTGTTGATTTTACACTTTCGAACGGTCCATGTTAACCGATAAAAAAGAAAAGAGGATCGTTTAAGGCGTTGGACCTTAAAACGTTTTTTCAGTGATTTTTGCGGACAAAGCTTGACTTTGTGAGTTGATTTTAGCCTTAGTTTCACTTTAGTTATTAGTCGATTCAATTAAGAAAGAAAAATCCCAAAGAGAAATGTCCGATTGATTTTTTTTTGTTTTATTTTACTAAAAGATATTTTTTATTATTATATTATTATTTTACCTCTTTTTTGGTTTCCAACATGGTTATGGCATAACCGAACGATCGGATTTCATTTTAATAGAAATTAATGGATGTTACAATTCAAATGATCGGTGGAAATTTATTTTATTTTTTGATTAGGCTAGAAAATGACTTAAATAAATGACTAAAGCACGTCAAAAGGGGGTACGGAAAGTAAATGAAATGAAAATAAAAGTATGCAAAAATAGTGGGGACCACCAAGGGTACATAGAATGAATTGAAAAGTTCGATTTCGGGAACTTACCGGTTGAAGACCGAAGAACGACGAAAGACGGTGGAAAATCTTCACGAAATCCCCCATGGAAACATTTCGGACGCGTTACGGAAGCGGCTCGGCTTGGATTTTCTTCACGGAAACGATTTTTTTTCACTAATTTCAAGTGATCCACAGATACCAGGAGGCTTCAAAGTCTTTGTTCTTCCCTCCTCTCCCTATTTATAGGGAAAAGAGAGAGAAGCTTGCCACCCAGCTCGGCCAAGTGGGCCTGGTTGCTATTTGCACCCCCCTGTTTACTAAACACACCCCCTGCCTTTTTTTGTTGATTCTTTTTCCGTAACGTTACGGAACTTTATGAATTCCGTAACGATACTTGTTTTCCTTCCGTAATGTTACGGAACCTTACGAATTACGTAATCATCCCTTTTTTGGCTTTCGAAATGTTACGGAACCTCACGGATTGTGTAACAATGCTTCCTTTTGATTTCCGACATGTTATGGAACTTCATGGATCGTGCAACAATGCTCTCTTTTGACTTCTGACACGTTATGGAACTTCACGTATCGTGCAACATTGGGTGCCAAGTACCTCGAAGCGGTCAAGCAAAGGTTGCATGCCATCAAACAATGGTCCCCGGACGAAATTAGGGTATGACACTTTTGTATAGAAAACTTTTTCAAAACATGTATAGTTTCCTCAATTTATAGTTCTTTTGTAGGAATTTGTAAATAAATCTTGATATGTTTAGACACCTGTCATTAGAGTATCTTTAATTGGAATTAATGATAAAATCTGTACAATTTCAGGTCAAAAGAGGCTAAAGTCTTGAAGTGCTAAAAGGAGCAGTCGCGCTAAGCGGAACCTATGAGCTAAGCGTGCATCTACCGCTAAGCGCAACTACAACGCGCTTAGCGTGATGAGAGAATTTGGAAGAGCACAAGAATCAAGGCCGCATGTTAAGCGCGAGATCAGCTCGCTAAGCGAGACATTCGTCTCTTGCCAGGCTCAGTGCACGCACGACTCACGCCAAGCCCAAATCCACTTACTGGCGCTAAGCGCGACATCGTAATTTCAGAGCCTATTTAAAGCCTGATTTGTCAGAATTAGAAAAACACAACACTTTTACCAGAGCTGCATACTTTTGCATAGAATTTCGAGAAGAGTGCTCTGGAGGAAACAGAGAGGTAGCAGCTAAGCAAGGAAGCTAAGGTTCATCACTATGAGAGATTAGAGAGTGTTTGGGTGATTGTGAGGTGCCAAGAAGAGGAGGAGGGATCCCCCTTCCTATGTAAGCAACAATTGCTTTGTACTTTCTGCCTCACTTGTATTAGGGTTCCTTGTATGGCTGGCTAAAAACCCTAGTTGGGGATTTCTAATGAACAGTTGATGTAATTACTTTTCATATCTAATTAATTGTGTTTTGTGTGTTTAATGCTTCTTTCAATGCTTAATTACTGCATGCTCTTGGTCTGATCACCCACTTGTGTGTACTGTTAGGTGACTTTAGCATTGGGAAATGTACTGTTGTCTTAGAACTTGATAGAAGCAGGGCTACATAACTGCATTACCAGGGATGGATTGCGGGGTTTTAGTTTTCTTATTATGCTGTGATGATAATGCTGTTTAAGTTAAGCCTAGTCCAACAAGAGGGATCTGAGGACGAAGCTTGGGTTAAATTAGTCTAAACTTATGAGGGATTGAGGTTTAGTACTTTAGGCTTCAGCATAGAACAGAAGAACAAGATCAATTAGAGAAATATCTTCATATGCATCAACTCGTTTGTTAGAAAGACCCAACGCTCTTTTTTCTA